>NW_019396547.1:103201-103671 GCF_000591075.1 Eurytemora carolleeae | reverse complement strand
TTATTATTCACCCTGTATACAATAGTTCATTTATTTATTATTCACCTTGTATGCCCCGATTTGTTCAATGTACAAAAATCGCGAATGCGCCGTTTTGTTCAGTGTAAAAAAATCGTTAATTCCCCTGAGGTTTGTTCAGTGTACAAAAATCGTAATGCCCGGTTTGTTCAGTGTACATAAATCGTAAATACCCCGGTTTGTTCATTGTACAAAAATCGTAATGCACCGATTAGTTCAGAGTTAAAAAAACAAATACTTAATTTGACTTTCCTGTAACACAAGTAACGCAAAAGTAAATCGTGAATGTGGCGATTTGTTCAGAGTACAAAAAACAGATTAATCAGGTTAATTTGACTTTACTGTACAGAAGTAAAGTAAAAGTAAAGCAGCGTATTCTTTATACTTTACTATCGATATTATGAAATATTTACAATAAGTAAATGCTTTATATATATATATATATATATATA
>NW_019396547.1:0-102855 GCF_000591075.1 Eurytemora carolleeae | reverse complement strand
AGAACCCCTGTATTTACTAGAGAACCCCTGTATTTACTAGAGAACCCCTGTATTTACTATAGAACCCCTGTATTTACTATAGAACCCCTATATTTACTATAGAACCCCTGTATTTACTAGAGAACCCCTGTATTTACTAGAGAACCCCTGTATTTACTATAGAACCCCTGTATTTACTATAGAACCCCTGTATTTACTGGAGAACCCCTGTATTTGATAGAGAACCCCTGTATTTACTAGAGAACCCCTGTATTTACTATAGAACCCCTGTATTTACTAGAGACCCCTGAATTTACTAGAGGACCCCTTTATTTACTAGAGAACCCCTTTATTTAGTAGAGAACCCCTGAATTCACTAGAGAACCCCTTTATTTAGTAGAGAACCCCTGAATTCACTAGAGAACCCCTGTATTTACTAGAGAACCCCAGTATTCACTAGAGAACCCTTGTATTCACTAGAGAACCCCTGTAGGTAGTTACGATAGAACCCCTGTATTTACTAGAGACCCCCTTTATTTACTAGAGAACCCTTGTATTCACAAGAGACCCCTGTATTCACTAGAAACCCCTGTATTCACTAGAGAACCCCTGTATTAACTATAGAACCCCTGTATTTACTAGAGAACCCCTGTGTTAACTATAGAACCCTTGTATTTACTAGAGAACCCTTGTATTTACTAGAGAACCCCTGTATTTACTAAAGTACCCCTGTATTCACTAGAGAACCCCTTTATTTACTAGAAAACCCATGTATTTACTAGAGAACCCCTGTATTCACTAGAGAACCCCTGTATTTACTAGAGAACCCCTGTATTCACTAGAGAACCCCTGTATTTACTAGAGAACCCTTGTATTTACAGTGGACGGGAAAATCCTACATAATCCGTTCCTCTGCCGCAAACTCCCAAACTTTGTTAAATCAGTAGATATCAGAGACCAGAAACATATTAATATGATATCAGAGACCAGAAACATATTATTAGGATATCAGCGACCAGAAACATATTAATAAGATATCAGAGACCAGAAACATATTAATAGGATATCAGCGACCAGAAACATATTAATAGGATATCAGAGACCATAAACATATCAATAAGATATCAGAGACCAGAAACATATACATAGGAGTTCAGAGACCAGAAATATATTAATAGGATATTAGAGACCAGAAACATATTAATATGATATCAGAGACTAGAAACATAAAATAGGATATCAGAGACCAGAAACATATTAATAGGATATCAGAGACCAGAAACATATTAATATGATATCAGAGACTAGAAACATAAATAGGATATCAGAGACCAGAAACATATTAATAGGATATCAGAGACCAGAAACATATTATTAGGATATCAGCGAACAGAAACATGTTAATTAGATATCAGAGACCAGAAACATATTAATAGGATATCAGCGACCAGAAACATATTAATAGGATATCAGAGACCAGAAACATATTAATAGGATAGCAGAGACCAGAAACATATTTATAGGATATCAGAGACCAGAAACATATTAATAGGATATCAGAGACCAGAAACAAATTAATAGGATATCAGAGACCAGAAACATATTAATAGGATATCGGAGACCAGAAACATATTAATAGGATATCCGAGACCAGAAACATATTAATAGGATATCAGAGACCAGAAACATATTAATAGGATATCAGAGAAAAGTAAAACCTTTCCAATTAAAGTTTACAGTTACGAACTCAATAATTATAATAAAAATATAAATAACCAACTAAGAAAGCCTGAAAATACATTGTCACTGTTATATATTCGCACAATACTAACTGAACTAACAAGCAGTGAATAAGGTAGTAAACTGTCAACCCTTGTATTGAACATTTTAAGCGTGGGTTATTCAACTAATCCTTTAAATGCCAATAGAAGGGTTATTGAGCATTACATCCAATTAAAACTAGGACATTAAAAATGCATATTAGCGAAACATGCAATACATTTATTATTTCGTTTTTCATTCCTTTATAAGAAGCTGGTTGTGCAACAACTTTATTTAATCCTGCTAATTCAAAATCTTATTTATGAAGGTTCATGTTCAAACCACTGTTTTTCAATTGATTTAATCGTAAAGTTTTGAATCCCGACGGCGCAGCACGGCGTTTAATTTTCCAGTGGTTCTTATTTCGTAGAGTAAATGATACAGCGATGTAGCTCAAATTCATTAATTTTGGTCGGTTATGTATTCAGTGTTTCTAAATGGGTTCAACTTAAGCTGGGGATAGAACTGTACTAAATCTTAAGGACTATGTTATATTTTGTTTTGCTTTACAATGTATACAAAGAGAACATTTCATGAACAATTGAAATAGAAGATGGGCTCGAAGCGTCCTAAAAGCCTAGTATTATAGATTTACCATTACTAGGCTCTCAGGGTGCTTCGCGACCAATATTCTATTTCAACTTTAAGCTGTGGCTCTATCTGTGAGAAAGGTTATAATGCAAAGAAAGTTAATTGCAGTTGCGTATACTTTGCGTACATATTGAAACCAGTTCTCTCTGGGCGGAATTTGTAAACAAGAAAAAATGCATCAGTGTTCGTTTAGTATCCGAGGAGGTGAAAAGCAATAAATTTTGATATTTCACATGATAGTTTCCTTAGACCATAATATCTCATTGATTTTTTTGGGAAAGATGGATCCCATGTCAGACTTCGACATCCGTCTTGTGTTTACATAACCGCCCAGAGACAGAACACTGAAGTACAAAAGATGCGTTCACCTCATTTACATCATAACCTTGTCGTACAATATAAAACAATAACAAAATATATTGCTGCTTTTATAATATTTTTTGTGCATCTTCAAATTTTACAAAAATCAAACAAATTTTGGACACAAATCTTTGTAATTTTGAGCTTACATAAACCTTCCCTTGGTTCATGTCAGATTCAATACAAAAATTGGGCCCGATTGCTTCAGCCGTTTTGACGTTTATTGGATACAAACTGACAAACAAACACACAGACATGCAAAGTATAAATATAGATAAAGAACCCGTTAACATTTAAACTTAATTATTAAGCAATTCATAGAAAACGTTTATCTACGAAAGAATATATTTTATGTGGGTATATGGGAATATCTCTCCTGGCTTAAAACTCAAGATTTTTAATTAGTTTGAAAACTAATCCTATAAAAACACAGAGAAGGGATTAGAAAACGTTGATTAAAACTTTAATTGCATTTGTTTTCTGTGTTAAAGCTGAGAATTATTAAGAAGCTAAACCGTAGCATGACGAGGTAATGGGCTCGTTAAAGGAATTCTCAACTACATAATACAATGAGTCTGAAAAAGAAACAGTACACGTCTTGAGCCATATTAGCTTTTTAAACAAAATTTAACTAGGTAAAAAATAAGAATTTTGTTTTAACTTAGTAAATTTTATTTTGAAAAAAATATTACGAAATAAAACTAACGTTTTTCTTAACCCTATACAGGCGGGGGGTTCTAAATTTATGTATGGGGTTTATACTTTGAAGTAGAGGAATGCCCAATTTTTAAGTCCTTCGTTTTGAATAAAATTAAACAACTAAATGTTATAGTTCGAGTGCTAGGGAGGTTTTAAAAAATGGTTAAAGGAACTGAGTTTTTGTCACAAACTCTACTTTTCTAATCTCTTTATCTTTGCTACCCAGTATCGTAGACCTTTTATATTTTAAACTATGAACTCTGTTTGACCCAATAATCTAAATTTGAAATATCAAAGGTTTGCATAATCAGATTGTAAAGATATTGGGATTACACAGTTTAGTTTGTGACAAAAACTCAGTTCCTTTGGGTCGGAAAATGTTAAAAATAAGGAATAGTGTTTTTTTACCTGTTTAGACCGCTAACTTTCGGGTGCCTGCAGGGAATTATAAAAACGGTAAAAAAAGAAATAAACTTTCGATAAATTATTAGTTTAAATATCAAATAAACAGGAAATAATGTATTTAAAAAATATATGTCTTATAATGGAATTGAGTCTTTGCCATAAACTCAAATTTCAAAATTTCTATTTTTTTGCATCCTTATGGTTTAACCCTTTCATATTTTAATCTTTGTTATTTCATCTAGCAGAATTCATAGCTTGAAAAA
Source organism: Eurytemora carolleeae (assembly GCF_000591075.1). Lineage (NCBI taxonomy): Eukaryota > Metazoa > Arthropoda > Copepoda > Calanoida > Temoridae > Eurytemora > Eurytemora carolleeae. The sequence goes on along the minus strand of NW_019396547.1, from coordinate 98,737 downwards.
TCAAAGGTCTACGTTTTTTGGTTGCAAAGATATAGGAAAAACTATTTTGAAAATGTGTGTTGCCCAGGATCTACCGCAGTAACCAAAAAATAAAGAATTGATTGCCGTCAGGGGTTTTTCTTATATATGTGGCAACAAATGTTATAATCTTTGCAAAATACTCAGCGACTGCGTTATTGCTTGATAAAAAAGTTTGTTAATGTCGAATTTTTGTATTTTACGACTGGTTGTATTTCATTTAAAATTAAGTTCATTACACTGAATTTAAAATAAAGGTTTTAATCGGAATTCTGTTGCGCGACATTGCATGGAATTGTGCGCAATTGCGCGAAAGTTTTCTCAAATTGAGTGGAATTGTGCGGAATTGTCCTACATCGCGCGGATATACAGGGCTCGCAATTGAGAGCTAGTAAAAATCCACTTGCGTTGGAATCCTCATTGTAGTTTTTAAATTAAGAAATTCAATTTATCATTTTTAAGTTAAGTTTATTATTAATACTTTACCATTGACAAGTTAAACTAAAGAAAATATAAAGTTAGACTTCTGAATAATTGTCTTACCTTCTTATTTACTTAGCTTGAGCCTTGGCATATTATGTAAATGTGCTGAACCAAGAAATTAGATTTTTAGCAAAAAAAATCTGAAATATATATTAATCAAGAATATATTATCAAACTAGGCTATACCGTTAGTTCACTGTATGTACACTGTACATTGTAAATATATATTTTAATCTATAATTACTCAGAATTAAATTGTAAATTACAGTCTGTAAGAATGAGAATGAAGTAAGTAAGGGTCATATAGTGTATTTACATTCACTGTTTATAATATACTCTAGTAAATTATTGTGTAATGCATAATTTGTAATTTATTATCGGAATTCTTAAATTCATTATTTCATTTCTATTAAGATATTAGGTACTTTCAAAAAAGAAATTTTCCCAAGCATGTCCTAGCCGCAGAGCTTGAACCCTAGACTGTTCTATCCGCAGCACTTGAACGTTAGCCTGTTCTAGCCGCAGCATTCAAACCCTAGTCTGTTATATCTGCAGCACTCGAACCCTAGTCTGTTCTATCCGCAGCACTCGAACCCCAGTCTGTTCTCGAACCCTAGTCTGTTCTATCCGCAGCACTCAAACCCTAGTCTATTCTGGCTTCAGCACTCGAACCCTAACCTGTTCTAGCTGCAGCACTCGAACCCTAGTCTATGCTATCCTTTACTAGAGAACCCCTGTNAGCACTCTAACCCTAGCCTGTTCTATCCTCAGCACTCTAACCCTAGCCTGTTCTATCCTCAGCACTCTAACCTTAGCCTGTTCTATCCTCAGCACTTGAACCCTAGTCTGTTCTATCCTAAGCACTCTAACCCTAGCCTTTTCTATCCTCAGCACTCTAACCTTAGCCTGTTCAATCCGCAGCACTTGAACCCTAGTCTGTTCTATCCTAAGCACTCTAACCCTAGCCTGTTCTATCCGCAGCACTCTAACCCTAGCCTGTTCTAGCGGCAGCATCACTAGAACCCTAGCCTGTTCTAGCCGCAGCACTCGAACCCTAGTCTATTCTATTCGCAGCACTCGAACCCTGGCCTGTTCTATCCGCAGCACACGAACCCTAGTCTGTTCTATCCGTAGCACTCAAACCCTAGCCTGTTCTAGCCGCAGCACTCGAACTCTAGTCTATTCTATCCGCAGCACTCGAACCCTAGTCTGTTATATCCACAGAGCTAGGTCCCTCTGGCAGCCTGCGTCACCTCAGAAGGTCAAATCTAACCTTTGGAAAGTTGCTGATTGAGAATAAAAAAATGGCTTTAATGCATCATGGTTAATAAAAGTTTGAAATGAAAAAAAAAAAAAAAAATTGGTTAAAATCCCGCCCTAAAACCCCCCTTAAAGCAGATTTTTTTGGATGATACTTGGTCAATAAAATAGTCAAAACTATTATGGGTATGATGTCCTAAATTTCAAAGTAAAAATAATGCATATAATTGTCATATCCTGAATTGTTACAAAGACTCAATTCCTTTGGGAAGTTTCCACTCGAGAAATTATCACTTGGGAAAATGCCTTTGGGAAAACACCATATTTATCACTTAAAATTCACATTTAAATGTACCCTAAGTAGCCCCCCTCCCACATAATTGATGTTTTGCCCCTGAATTCTTTGTTTTGATCTCCTCCCATTGCAGTACATAGATTTGACGCATCAGATATGGCCGTTCCTGTTCTATATATTTCTTGATTTAGCCTATATGTATCCTGAATCCTGTATTCTGTATTCTGTATTCTGTATCCTGTATCCTGTATCCTGTATCCTGTATCCTGTATCATATATCCTATATCCTATATCCTGTATCCTGTATCCTGTATGTGCTAGTATATATTGTGACGTATATGTATAAGAAATCTCTTATGCATTATAATTTATTTTATGAATCTACTCTTACATTTACCAGATATATTTTTTATTCACTTCTCAGTCCATCTTTTAAACTAAAAGTGTGTCCGGTCCTTTCAGCGGGACCAAAAGTATCAAATTTTATGAAATGTATTTATTTAAAATATCTATAAACTTTCAATATGTACATAATATGTATGTATTAGACTGTAAAGTCAAACATTTATCTCATAAGTTTTTTGTAACCTAGTTCATTAATCTCAAATAGAAATTGTGCGTGCAAGTATTTAAAATTAATTAACATTAGTTAGTCAAGTGCGTTTCTGAAGACATATTGCCAATGTTTCCCAGAAAGAATGAGACTGTATAGACTACCTGAAACTCATGCAATATGATGATTTCAAGTAAAACTTAGTCTTCTGTTATTAATGAAGCCTTTTAATGTTTATTGATTTTTTTAAGATAGAAACAAGTTTCCAGTTGCACAGATTATCAAATGAAAGGAAATCTTTAACCTGAAGTCTCATCTATTATGAGTTACCGCGTAGCTTAATATGATGGTATATATCCAGGATAAGAAATTATCACATTTTTAATATTTAAAAAAAAAATTTTTTTTAACAATATGTATTAATTAAATAGATGCTGGTCAAATCAATTAAACAGGGTCCTCACACCACTCCTGTATGCCGAGTCCATTAGCGCCTGATCCAATCAGGGTTCAGTTATGTGTTTGTTGTCTATTCTGAACCAATACAAATAGTATGGCGGTAACATCTATCTTTCTATCTATCTTATTATCCAATTAGAGATATGAGCTATCAGTAAATGGAAATATTTACGTCTACTTAAACTATGGTTAGATGTCTGCACACACCCTGTCACAGTTCTAATTTTCCAATGTTTTTTTCCTTGCTTCAATTTTCCATCCTGTTCTTGGAAAAATTGTAAAGAGAAGTTTTTTTGGACGTCTATATAACCACCAATATGTTTTTGGTTCTGGAATTTTGTTGTGGACACCTTGCTTCTACACTCTACACTTGAAATGCAGTGTCTATATGTTTTATTTTCCAGACTAGGCATGTCATGGTTTTTTTATTTTGCTTTTGTTATTGCAGTTATCAGGAATGCTGATTCTATACAGCTGATCAAACTGTTTTTAAATCAGATTGGAATGGTAAGGGCCCAGGTGGGAGAAGGTTTTTGCAATTGTTTACTAAGCTAAATCTCAAATCTAGGCCTATTAGCATGCAATAATTTTGTACCTTGTCATCCTCCTTATTTCTTGGTTGGCCTTAACTAACTCTTTTGACGTTAAGGTATGGTTAATTTGGAGAAGTTGGAAGTTTGGAAAGGGTTAGGAAGTCTACTTGTTCCTCGATTTATAGTCTTTCCGACTTCTCTGGAATTGATGAACTCATATAGTTTCACTATTTATTTCCTTTATTCCTTTAGCTTGTCTGGGATGAATCGCTCCCCGGGTAACAAAAGTGAGGAATTTCTCCAGTTTTCGCCCAATTTTAGTCTTCCTTGAATACACATTTAGGTTATAAAAATTTGCAAACACTTTTGCACATTTGAATTTGCTGTGTCAAGGGCTTTTCAAAAATGTATAATTTGTCATATCTCGCAAAAAAACATGTTGCACACTTCTTGCTAAATGACTTCACAATAAAATATTAGATTAAATCCTCCCTACCCTTTCTGTGTACAAACCTGGAAATCGTATTTAACAAGATCCCGAAAAAGTGTCGTTTAGGCCTGTAGGTAGGGTTGTTGATTGTTTTTGAAAACGATCGTTTTTTGTTTCGTTTTTCAATCGTTGTTAAAAACAATTGTTTCATTTTTGGAAAAAATGATCATTCTAAACAATGAACTTTTAGAAAACAAATAATGATCGTTTTTGAAAATGATCATTTTTACAATAACGTTTTGCGACAGTTTTTTTTAAAAACAGTCACTTTTAATAAAACTATTGTTTTTGAAAAGGGTCCTCGTTAACGATCGTTAACAAAGGGTTGTCGTGAACGAGGGTTAAAGAAACTCTTTAAAAACGATCGTTTTTTAGAAAAAAAAATACATGCAACTATATTGAATGTCGTCTTACATGAAGTGGAATAGTTGTGGGGGAGCTAAAACTTCTTGATATATTTTTAAAATCTACTCAATGATAAGTACAGATGCCCTTAAGGTAGGATTTCTCTCTTTGTTAGCGATCGTTAATGAAGGGTCGTCGCTAACAAAGGTTCGTTGTTAACGTAACGACTTGTTTTATAAAATAATATTGTTTTTATTGGTAGACGGAGTATTAAGAGGAAGGGAGGGATTAGCATGTGTAAACTTAAAAAAGGGTTTTGCAAAACGAAACTGGGTTTCAATTACAGATGTAAGACAAGGTTTTATGTATTTTTCTGTTTTATTGTAAAATAATAGTACATATCCTGTTGGATTATTGGGTCAACAGGTTTCGCGTTCATCTAAACTCTCTTAAGTTTCCGACTCTGGAATGTATGGGATGGTTGGTGATTTATTTTTTTATTAATACATGGGTTATTCACAAAATATGATACTTTGATGACTTAGATAGATTATGATATGTCATTCATGACCCCCCCCTTCTCCATTTTCTTTAAACATTTGAAGAAAACAATTTTCTTTAAACATATATTATTCAAGGTTTTGGAGAATTGCACCCACCCCCCCTTCCTCCAGGTACTTTTCCTGCATTTGGTTTAATTGACTGGTATCCAGGTCAAGCCCCAGGCCATTCACTGCAGTCATGCTTAATGGGCTTGTTTAACCCCAGGCAATCCTAGAGTTACGCTTATTGGACAGACATCTAAACACATTCAATGTTATTGGTCGAATCGAATCATCGGACTTATAATGCATGTTTGCAAGTTCATGTCTAGTTTAGTTAGAAACCACTAGATGTCTCTTATATCTAACATGTTAATAGACTTTAACTTTCTTTTGAATCTTAGAAAGCTTTATGTGAATCCAGAAAAGGTATTTTTATCTAAAAAATCCGGTGTACAAATATAAAACATTTAATGTCTGCACTCTAAACTAACTTAAAGGGAGAATTTTTAACAATTTTGTTAAAGATTTTTCAGTGTAATTAAATCAAAGGTAGAATCATATTAATATCATACTCTGCAACAAAATTTATGTCTGAACTGTTTTCTGCATATTCGGCTTTGTTCTTTAGAATTTAATGCATTTAAAGCTTTTCTAAACTATGGGCTCTCACAAAGTACAGGATTTGATTTGATAAGCATTAAGCAAGTCTAAAAATTCAGATAATTTGCACTTCGATATTGAGCAAGGTTCGAGAATCTTTAACAATGTTATTAAACATTTTTCAGTGTCTTTTAAACATTATAAAGCTTTTGAAAAAGAGAAGAGAATATGTGTTAGAGGGGAATTTACTAGAAAAAAAGTGTAAAGTGGACCAAATTATGAAATAGGCTGGTTTCATAATTGACCAATGATCATTTCACATAGACTTTATGCCTTCCACTTTACAAATGATGACTTTGATTTAAATATAAATCAAATGATTTCATTTATTCACCTAATTCATTATAAAGTTTATTTAACAGCTTTAAAAAATTCGAAATTGAAATGGATAGTCTAGGGAACATATTGTATTAATGTTCTCTACTGCATATAATTTGTGAACATTTACATGATTTGTACACATTGAACTCCCTTTCAGGCTGAAAGGGACTGAAAAAATTCATACTGAGAGATTCCTCAAATACCCCTCTAATATATATTCTATTCTCTTTTCCTTTTGGTCTGAACTGATTTATATAAAATCGACTTAGGGCTTTTTCTTTAAGGTTTAAAGATTTATCATCTAAAGCCCTATCTAAACTGCGGGCTTCCATGGTTCAGGACTTGATAAGGAAGTCCAATAATTCAGATAATTTTCACTTCCATTCAGCAAGGTTCATTGTCTATAAAATTCCGTAATCTCAGGCCTTTGAATTTTATCACTGTAAATTGACCTCGGCTCTTAAGAAATATGCGCAATATGTCCATTATTTGCTGCTGAGCTCAAAATATCGTCTGGTGAAAAATATATATCTGGAGCTTTAACTGCATAGGAGCAACTAAGTCTATTTTATTGAATACTAGTTTAATATTTGCAATTTTATTACAGTATGAGGATTGTATCGGACTAGTACGAATTTAGTAGAGCTTTTGTAGAGGTAGAAGGCCAATGTGCAATGCCAATGTGCAATTGCGTAATAACTCGATAAAGCACAAAACCTGCTCTGTAGATGGTAAACTTATCAGTACAAATTTAAAATTCATCTTTTTCCATACCACAACAAGATATTGTATTGTTAGGACAAAAAACTATTTTCCAGTGTCTCCGTTATTATGGATATCAAAAGAATAAACGCATTTTACGCATCATTGCTCTAAAACCGCATGTGTGGCCATAGATGTACATACTCTCAAAGACTAGTTTTTCGATAATTAACCATAAAAATATTTGTATTAGCATTAAAGGCAATTTTTATAAAAAAATTATTCAAACATGAGTCAATCGTCAAAAGGAGACTCACTAGTAGTGACTTTATAAAAGTCAAGTATGCATAATGATAATATAAATGAATTAAAGCCTGTTTACTGCCTAGGTCGAGTCTAAATGCGGATGAATTTATAAAGTTTGAATGTGCTTTGATGTGGTGCAAGAACAACTCGGACAAAAACACCGTTAAATTCAGGTTAGAGGTTCAAACTTATGATTCAGATTAGGTAATTAATAAATATATATGAGCGAAGACCTTTATTATATAGATACATAAGTTTATAACACGGAGAAGAAGAGGTCCTGGTTAAAAGAAAACCTTATTTTTACCCATTAATTGTAAATTTTTAGTTTTTACTATATTATACTTTTTGTTGGTCTCTTTTTCTTAAATATTTAAGTATTTCTAATTGTCTCTTACATACACCAAAATATAGTTCAGTCGGTAAAATAGGCCAGCTACTGTAAAAAGTCTGACCGCGCCATCAAAGTTGAAACTGGGCTGGCATGGGATAGTGTGGGGCCGGTACTTCTCGCGGGTCACTAAGGCCGGTACAGGGGGTAAGTCCCGTTCAATTTCAAATTGACCCTAATCCACCGTGCGTGCATGATTTTTGACAAATTTTAAAATAAAATATCAAAATATGACTCTAAATATTCCAATATGCAGACAAGATGTACGTGATATATTTAGCTCTTCTGTTTGTCTTAAAATAGTCATCCTGTAGAGAAAATAAAACAGACTAAGCTATCTCACAAATGATAACCTGGGGTCAAATTAATTCTTTTTGACGCTAAGTCTTTAAAATAAAACTAGTTTTGGAACCCAGCTTTGTCTGAAAACTAAATTATCCCCTAATCCCCTACTCAATTTATATCTTTTAACCACCCAAGCCATTTCAGTGGTTCTATCAAGTTCCCAATAAAAAAAATTAAGCAAGTTATATATGGTTAAAATATATATCCTGATTATCTAGGAAGAAAATGAGAAGTTTCCTTGACTATATATACAGTTTAAGTATATATCCTGATTATCTAGGAAGAAAATGAGAAGTTTCCTTGACTATATATACAGTTTAAGTATATATCCTTATTATCTAGGAAGAAAATGAGTAGTTTCCTTGACTATATATACAGTTTAAGTATATATCCTGATTATCTAGGAAGAAAATGAGAAGTTTCCTTGACTATATACAGTTTAAGTATATACCCTGTGATGTCCTGGTGAAAGATGTTTATCCCCTGAAGATTGTTCCGAATTATACAATGATTAGAGCTCTCGCACATCAAGCAGATCCAACCCTACAGGTAAACAGATACACAACAGTACCCTTTTAATAATTTAACAAGATGTACCGTAAAGTAACTTCAATTAGATGTCATCGCAAATTCTGTCAACCACTTGAAACAAAGCTAATGGGATTCAAATAGATTATCAATCAAGTACAATAGGTGGCAACAGAGAAATGGGCAAATTATTCACGACGCCACAAGTGTCCAATATAACAAGGAAAACGATGTTTTCTCACATTAGTTGACATGCTTTCCAAGATTAAAAAAAGAGTCAAAACAGAAATAAAGAACACAACAAATTAAACTTATTTTACTGTAAGATAATTAAGCTCTTTATTCTAAATTAAATTAATCTTCAAATTATTCTATTCATAATAATGTTGTTGGACATAAAAACTGAGTTGACACTTGTGACTTCAGATTCCTTTTAATTCTTTATGGGTAACCGCGTACATACAAACAATGTTTCCATACTACATGTGTATTTTTATTAATATTTTTAGAATTTCTAAACAATAATTATAATATTCTTAAAAGGTTTTCAGGACTATTGTTAATTATTTTACAAATTTCTTTTGATCAATTTTACCAAAATAGATTTTTATATTTAATATTCTTGATTTCATTGTTAATTATTAATATTCCCCTGTACTCTATTCCTGTAGAATTATATTCTTGAAAATATGAATATGAATAATTATGCACTTTGTTTCAAACAGAGAATAGAGATGAATTTCATGCTTTATTATACATATTATAAAATTATTTGGATGACAGAGCAAACTTTTGTTCAAGGGCGCAACTAGATTGTTTCTCCAAGGGGAGGGCTGGCCCCCCCCCCCATTGAGATTTAAATCAATTTAAAGGAATTAAGACTTTGCCACATACTCAAAATGAATAAGCTTATATTTTTGCAACCTGATGGTGTAAATCTCTGTTATTTTAAACTTAGATTAAAGGTTTACGACATTGGATTAAAAAATCGGAGTTTGTGGCCAAAGACTCCTTTGCACAACAAAATAGGGACAAATTGAGAACGGACAGTTAGAGACTTAAATCCAAATACTGTTAATATTCTCTTATTAATTAATATTCTCTTATTAACATTAATTATAAATTATATTTTTCATCAATAACATGATGAAATATATATATATGTACTTGTATGTGTATTGTGTACTTGTTATATTTTGTATAAATATTTTGGAAACACACCTTCTAAACATTTATTTTTTAATTTCTATACACTTTACACAGGAGTTTCCCAGCATGGAGGATCTAGGGGCCCTGGACCAGGTATCAATTAATGCATGGGCCTTGGGACAAGTCAAAACTAAGATAATGAAACATCGTTAAAATCAAAATTACGATTTCTAAACAATTTAAAATGTATTTACGGGCCCCGTCTACCAAATAAAAGCTATATTTTTGGCCCTTATATATTGTAAAATCTAAATTTAGGGATCCTCGCCAAAAAAAATAATTTGTGGGCCCTTGATTTATGGGAACTAAAGAAATTAAGTCTTAATTTATAATCCCTATATCTTTGCAAGTTTGCAACTTTAGATATTTCAAACAGTAAATTGTAATGATCAAATTATCCAAGTTTGAAATATCAAAAGTTTACACTATCAGGTTGCAAAGATATAGGGATTAGAAAAGTTGAGTTTGTGGCAAAGACTCCTAGCTGTCTCCATGGATAGTGTAATGGTTAGATAATTTTGAACTTGAGCTTCTAGACCTAATTTTATGTGCTCGGTCTTTTTTTTCTAAATTAAAAATTGAAAATTTAATTAGTTGGTCCTAGCTAAATGAATCGGCCATTGACTAGTAAAACTAAATTTAATAATACTATCAATCTGAAACATACTGGAATAAAGTTAAGACAAAGTTATGATATTTCCGAAAACAAAAACTTAATTTTCCTGGAGAAAATGTAAACTTTATTATTTTCCACAAAACATTACGTGGTTTTGACAATTTTCTTTTCATGTCTCTTAATCTTCAATTAGACGAATTAGCGTGTATTCATGCAATTGGTATTATTTTGTGAAAAGTAAAAACATTTACTTTAATCCTTATACATTTTTGGTTAAAAGTAAAATAATTTACTTTAAACCTTAAATCAAATATAACAGCATTTCAAATGACTTTTAATGACTTTCAAATGACGATTAAAAAACCTTTTCTTTGATTACTTGTAAACTTGTAATTCGATAAAAAGCTTGTTAACAATCAAATCTGAAATAAAAAAGTCGTCTTCATTGTAGTGATATAATCCTGTATAAATCAGTTGTTTGTAAATAAGTTAGTTGGCAAATATGAGATCAGTTATTTAGGATTTAGTTGGTTGAGAAATATGAGATCAGTTATTTAGAATTTAGTTGGTTGAGAAATATGAAATCAGTTATTTAGAATTTAGTTGGTTGAGAAATATGAGATGCGTTATTTAGAATTTAGTTGGTTGAGAAATATGAGATCCGTTATTTAGAATTTAGTTGGTTGAGAAATAAGAAATCCGTTATTTGGAAAGTTAGGTTCGAATTGCTTATTCAGGAATCTGCCTTTGAAAAAGTAACTATATTGGCAACCTTCTTATCATGTTTTATACTGGTGACCACTGTAATAGTAACTATATTGACAACCTTCTTATCATGTTTTATANATTGCTTATTCAGGAATCTGCCTTTGAAAAAGTAACTATATTGGCAACCTTCTTATCATGTTTTATACTGGTGACCACTGTAATAGTAACTATATTGACAACCTTCTTATCATGTTTTATACTGGTGACCACTGTAATAGTAACTATATTGAAAACCTTCTTATCATGTTTTAAACTGGTGACCACTGTTATAGTAACTATATTGACAACCTTCTTATGATGTTTTGAACTGGTGACCACTGTAAAAGTAACTATATTGACAACCTTCTTATCATATTTTATACTGGTGACCACTGTAATAGTAACTATATTGACAACCTTCTTATCATGTTTTAAACTGGTGACCACTGTAATAGTTCTTTTCCAGGTCTCCCCTATACCTGGATCAGGTGGTGAGGATCAGAGACAACATCAATCCACGGTTAGTTTACGTTTTTTCATCCATTTTTAACTTGTTTGTTGGTTTGTGTTCGAGATATCAAAACAGCTGAACCGACGGTACTAGGCCCAATTTTTTTGTGGTAACTTACAAAAGAGTGTCGTAGCTGTCAGAATAAAAATCAAGATGATTATTTTTTATCATTTAGTTAATCCTTCATGTGAAAACAGGAAAATCTGCGAAATGACAAATTGTCCGAATGGCTTGTAGAAAGATTAGCATTTTTAAAAAAGTTTCTGCCAAAGGAATTGAGTCTTTGGAACAAAATCCAATATTTAAACCTCAATATCTTTAGACTCTATGTTGTAAACCTTTGATATTTCAAACTCAGATTATTTAATCTAACAGACTTCATAGTTTGAAATATCTAAGGTATGCAACATTTGGTTCAAAATCTGAGTTTGTGGCAAAGACTCAATTCTTTTTTTCGACGTTTACAACAAAACTTTTGATTTTTATGTAAATATCGAAATCAAGCGTTGTATATTAGCTTAATCACACAAAAAGGTTTATAATTCTGAATTCTAGGGTTCTATAGACTCCAGTAGTCCTCGATATCTGGCTCCTAATATTCTGGTATCTGGGAGTAGTTTTGACCAGGACGCAGAAAGGTTATCTTTATAAATCACATTTCGTATTAAAGGGACAGACCGGCTATGTAAGGTAACTGAACTGAGTATTCTGTGTTGTGTACAACGTACCAACCCTAATTCATGATTTTGAACGTCGATAATGCACTCAAACTCAGTAATTATACATCGTTGAAACGTGAAACGTGTCTCAAATGAATCCTAAAGAAAATTGTCCACAACACTGCATACTCAGTTTAACTACCTTACCTAGCCGGTCTGTCCCTTTAAAAGGGCTGTAAGCAAAATTTCAAGTGACCCTCCATGCAAAAAGAAATGCCTGGTACCTGGTGCCCATGGTAACAAAGGATTGAGGAGGACATTGTCGTTTTCTAGGCTTAAAAGTGTTGAATTCTGATCATTGCAACATGTTTTCCTGCAGTAGAATTGCGCAAGTTACTTTTTTTACAGAAACCACAATTGAAAATAATTAGTTTCCAAAATTATATCTATTTAATATGCTTACTTATATCAGAATTCAAACCATAATCCTGAACAACATATAATTTTGATCAATCGGGTTTTTGGACACTCCTGTACTGATAAAAATTCATTTTGTTATATAGAAACGGTATAATTTGTTATCTTTCTTGGTTTATGATGATCTTTTTGCATATAGTACTTAAATTTTCTTAATTGTGCCTGTAATAACGTTTTTAAATTACAATACTGCTTATTGTAATGAATGATTTATTAAAATTAAAAATATTGTTGATAACAATTACAATTTGTTACTGCAGTGAGAATAGAGATAATAAATACAATAATAGTTACTGCAGTGAGAATGGAGATAATAATTACTATAATAGTTACAGCAATGATAATGGAGGATGGCAAACTGGAAATCTCGGCTCCAGACAAAGAATGGCTCCCCTCAATTTAACGGTAAGTTTGATTACAGGGGCCTTAACCGTAATCTTTAGTGACCCTCCATGGAATGATTGCAATGCCCGATTTACAACGGTACCCTGAACACCTTGATCGTCATTTTCTTACTCTTGAAGTGCTTACTTCTGAGAACTTCTTCCATAGATTAATAACAATACAGATAGAACACTAGATGTCGTCTTTTTAATATTTAGGGGGTTTTCATTTACAATAAGCCTGAGGCAAAAGCCCTCAGGAGTTACGCGCATGACTCGTTGAATTTCAAGACAGAGGCAGAGCATGCCCGTTACCTATATTACGTCCTGTATACGCCCATGAATTTAGGTGCCTAAATCTGGCAGTCCTGGTTTTTTCTCCCGAGTGTTTAGTCGTGATCCTCAAGCTCTCAGTCAACAGAACTCTTTAGCCAGCAGCTATTCAAACTCAAGGAATAGTTTCTTTTTCGCTTGAAACTTGAGCAACTTATAGACAGGGCATTACAAGCCTTTCCAATTTCTTCCAAATCAATTAGGATCCCTCCAGGCCTAATGAAACCTTTCCTGAAACTGTGAAAAATGTCAAACCATTAAAAACTTAATAACCTTTCTTAAAAAATATTTCAATTAAATACACCCCCTAAATGGTGCACAGAGCTAGGTTTAATCCTTTTGAAAAAAGTTCAGTGGACGATTTTTCCATATGAAATAGATCTGAACTCCGTAAACTTTTTCAGCAAGTCACAAACAGCTCTGTATAGCTCTAGAGCGTAGATGTAAGTATTCTTTATTTGGTTAAGAAATATTTCGTCCTTAATTTACAAAAGTTTTTAATGGTTTATCATTCTTAACAGCTTCAGAAAGAGATCCGTAAGCTTTACGGATCCAAATTGACCCGGAAACCCTAGCAATTTATCTAGACATTTAGAGAGTTTAATGTCAACATAAACTTTTTGCTAAAATTTTAAATAAAAGGAAATATTTTTTCTTTTTCTTCGTCTTATTTGTATACAATTCCATTGAAGCAGCAAGGTATGTATGTAACAGAAAAAAAAGAAATATTACTCCGCTAGTTTTGCATCCTACTCTCTCCTCCCTGACTCTGGAGCCCAGACTCCCCAACCTATCCCGGATATTGGCAGGCTCTTCCTTCAACCTCAGAACTCGAATTCAAGCATAGATTCAAGGCAGAACACAACTTCAACATTTTTGACAATTTTATAATTTCACTTGCTTGGAAACCAAGCTTTGCCTGGTGACTAGTTTAGAATGAGACATTTCATGGATTTATCCAATAAATTGAGATTTATACCAAACTCTTAATTTATCTGATATTATTGAAAGCAAAAAGATGGCAGTCCACATTTTAGAAATGGCGGGATTATGGGTATTTTGTGATTATTGCTTAATAGAAAAATATTGCTAAAATCAAGGTACAATATTGAATGCCGCAAACTATTTATAAGATCACAGACGACTTTGAAATTATCAATCAATTCACATTTGTTAACCATTAATTTAAAACCTCTATAAAATGTCGTCTTCAACTTGAATCTCCTGTCGGAGACAGCCAAACCAAATTTTCAGCCCGCAATTCCCTTTGTCCTCCTCCGACGGAGCTTAAAATATTTTCGTTGTTGTGAAATCATTAAAGTTAAGCAAAATATTTTCATAAGAAGAATTAGTGAATTTCGTTAAATATTCAACTGTAATTTTTCAGAAGTTAAAAAACGTATTTCAATACTGATCAACAAATAAGTCACCCCCGACCATCCTTAAATAATTCGTAAGATTTTTTCTACTATTAACATTCATTATAACATTGTACAAGTAACCATGACCTATAATTTATGTTATTTTTTAGGAAATAAAGATTTTGTTATCGAATTTCTGAGACGGGGTTACTCTGTTGTGTGTGTATTTGTGCGGCCTATCGGGAAAGAATTGTCTGGGGATAATAAACATCCCCCACCAGAATCCTAACCGGCCTATTATCCTGATTTGTCTAGCGTGTTGCTGTTTTCCGTCAACAACATTATTCATAGTTATTTAGAACATCACTGTATTTAGGCATAGTAAACCATTTCTTGTGTATGCCGGTTCAACTTGATGAGATGTGGTTCAATTCAATCTCCAGAGTTCAACTACGCCTCACTAGATAGGAATTGAGTCTCTGCAAGAAACAATGAAATCCATATCTATGAAACTCAATGTCGTAGACCTTAGATATTTTTAAGCCTGAATTCTGTTAGATATAATAATTCATAGTTTGAAAAGTGTTTACACCATAAAGGCTGCAAAGATTTATGGATTAGAAAATTTGAATTTGTGACTCAATTTCTTTATAAAATCTGGTCCCAAGGTTTCTTATTCTTAATAACAGTTTATTTCTTCTTTGATCCTTTTCCTTGAAGGTTTGTTCTTGTCACAGGAATTCTCAGTCTGGATCTCTACCCGGTGATAAACATAGGTTAGTATATTCAAACTAAAGTAGATTTCACGTTAGATCACACTAAACTGAGCTAATGGGAACAAATAGACCTATGATAGACCAGCTGTACCGTGAAAAGTCTGGCCGCGCTAATAAAGTTGAAACCGAGCAGGCATATTGGACAGGGTCGGGTCGGTACTTACCCACTCCTGTATGCCGAGTCCATTTGCGCCTGATCCAATCAGGATTCAGTCGTGTTTTGAGTCTTTTCTGAACCAAAAGAAATAGTATGGGGGTAACAACTATCTTTCTATCTATCTCATTATCTAATTAGAGATATGAATCCTTCAATCAGCGCTATCAGTAAATGGAAATATTTACTTCTACTCAAACTATAGTGTACCGCGCGTTACCAAGGCTTGAATCAGGAGTCGGTCCGGTTCGAATTCAAATTGACCCTAGTCCACTGAAGGTTTTCTACTCATAGCTCCTCTTATTGAAAACCTATTCAGAAGAACAAAAACATATTGAATATCTATTCTGTAACCGAGTATTCTGTAACCAAGTATTCTGTAACCGAGTATTCTGTAACCAAGTATTCTGTAACCAAGAATTCTGTAACCGAGTAAGCTGTAACTGAGTATTCTGTAACCGAGTATTCTGTAACTGAGTATTCTGTAACTGAGTATTCTGTAACCGAGTATTCTGTAACTGAGAATTCTGTAACCGAGTAAGCTGTAACCGAGTATTCTGTAACCGAGTATTCTGTAACCAATTATTCTGTAACCGAGTATTCTGTAACCGAGTAAGCTGTAACCGAGTAAGCTGTAACAGAGTATTCTGTAACCGAGTAAGCTGTAACCGAGTATTCTGTAACCGAGTATTCTGTAACCGAGTATTCTGTAACCGAGTATTCTGTAACCAAGTATTCTGTAACCGAGTATTCTGTAACCGAGTATGCTGTAACCGAGTAAGCTGTAACCAAGTAAGCTGTAATCGAGTATTCTGTAACCGAGTATTCTGTAACCAAGTAAGCTGTAACCGAGTAAGCTGTAACCTAGTAAGCTGTAACCGAGTATTCTGTAACCGAGTATTCTGTAACCGAGTATTCTGTAACTGAGTATTCTGTAACTGAGTATTCTGTAACCGAGTATTCTGTAACTGAGTATTCTGTAACCAAGTAAGCTTTGACCGAGTAAGCTGTAACCGAGTAAGCTGTAACCGAGTATTATGTAACCGAGTAAGCTGTAACCCAGTAAGCTGTAACCAAGTTTTCTGTAACCGAGTATTCTGTAACCGAGTATTCTGTAACCGAGTATTCTGTAACCGAGTAAGCTGTAACCAAGTAAGCTGTAACGGAGTAAGCTGTAACCAAATATTCTGTAACCAAGTAAGCTGTAACCGAGTAAGCTGTAACCGAGTATTCTGTAACTGAGTAAGCTGTAACCGAGTAAGCTGTAACCGAGTATTCTGTAACCGAGTATTCTGTAACCGAGTAAGCTGTAACTGAACTTGAAGTGAATTATAAGTTTTAATATCCTTATTATAGAAATATATATCTTACAAAATATGGTTCAATTTTACGGCAATAAAAAAAGAGACAAAGATAAAGAAACCTTATCTTTATTTTAATCATTATTTTGAGGATGAAATATATTTATATCTTTTTTTTACTCTTATATGATAGATGGTTTATGAAAGGACATACAAACAAAGATTACTAAATCATTTATATAGATGTAGTAAGTTAATTCATTTTTCCTGTAGAGCCTAATCAAAGGAATTGAGTCTTTGCCACAAACTCTGATTTTTTAATCACTATATCTTTGCAAACCTTAGATATTTCAAACTATGAATTCTGTTAGATCAAGTAATCAAGAGTTTGAAATATCAAAGGTTTACATCATCGAGTTCTAAAGATATTGTGGTTTAAATATTTGATTTTGTTCCAAAGACTCAATTCCTTTGAGCCCATTAAAGCACTTTGCGAGTATTCAGAACCAATAGAGATTGCAACGACTTGATATTTCTATCTATCTTCAGAAAACTGTAAAATAGGAAGACGACATTAAAAAAATTAATTGTAATTGATTACAAAGCAAACAGTTTTATTAGTAACTTTTTACTTGTTAAGTGAATTGATACTGTTTACATCGCACATTTGGGGGTTTTATGTTCATTTTACTATTTAAAGTCATAAATTAATTCTAAAAGTCTTCTTCCTATTCCAGAGTTTTCTGGTTATCACTGTATTTATTTAAAACTTCTAATTAAATAAGAGATCAACATGTAATTTAGCCGCAAAAACGAATCGGAATTCTTTCTTACATTGAAACACCGGTTCGTCATTTTATTCAATTGTTTTATGGGTCTGACTGTCTAGGTATGCTCGACTGTACGAGTCTAGTTCAGCTAGTTCAAGATCTAGCTTTAGAGAGGGGCGCTGTACCAACTCAAGGAACCAGATTAAATCATTTATTTTATGCAATTATTATTATTTTATATTTTTTATATTTCTAACCTCAAAAATTAAAAGTGAATTCTCAAATACCACTATAATGGCTAATTTTGTAAACATTAATAAAAACTGTCAGAAGAAACTTTTTTTACCTCAGTCACTAGGAAGGATTTGAACAATTGCCCTCTAGGAAGGATTTGAACAATTGCCCTCTGAAGGATTTGAACAATTGCCCTCTGAAGGATTTGAACAATTGCCCTCTGAAGGATTTGAACAATTGCCCTCTTTCGATTGTTATTTCTCTATGTTTTGGTATGGAAGTTTGGGGTATAATCTGGTATGTTCAAATCCAATCTATGTAAGAAAGTAAAAGGAAAAAAAGTTACTGGAAAAAAAACCTGGAAATAAAAACTTTTGTAAAAAAAGTCCCAATTTGCAGAAGTCCTAGGACAAAATGTCACTGGAAATAAAGTCCCGAGTTTTATATTCCTGGTACTTGTTTTTTTCTAAAATAGTATGGGGGCTGCCAATAAAATCTTAGGAAATAAGACCACAGGAATTAAAGTCCTGAAGAAAAAAGTTCTTAGTCTTGTGAAAGTCTGAAAAGTTTTTTTATAAATAGGACTTTTTTCTAAGCATTTCCATATTAAATATATCCAGGGGTGTTTTTATATCAATTGCCCCTTTTTTCTGCATGATTGTAAACATCCTTTATTCCCATGCATTTTCTACTAAAGTAGGATTTTTTCCGGGGACATTTTGCACGGTTGTAAACCTTCTTTTATTCCCATGCATGTTCTACTAAAATAGGATTTTTTCCGGGGACATTTTTGCACGGTTGTAAACCTTCTTTTATTCCCATGCATGTTCTACTAAAATAGGATTTTTTTCCGGAGATATTTATTGTATAAAATCATACTGGAACCAGAAAAAAGTCTTAGATAACAAAGTTTAGCCGTTTTGACGTTTATTAGATACAAACAAACAAACTAATAGACAGACAAGCAAAGTATATATTTTTTATATATTTCAAATAAACTTACATCACCTCTAAACAGTACCTTTGAAATCTTTATTTGAGCTTTTATGATTAATAAATTGTGCTTTTTCGTCTTTGAAAAAGTAAAATTCTTATCCATCTCATCAATCAGTAAAAATGAAATTTAAAAATAAATCAATAGGTGTGATTTTTTTCTTCGCTTCGGAGCCCAACAACCCGAGATTTTGATTAAAATGAATTAGAAAAGGATTATCATTATCAGCATTACAAAGCCTAAATTTTTTATTAGGTACAGTCGTCTCGTATTAAGTAATACAATGAAGACGACTTTCGATGAATACACATAAACTTGGAAAAAGGGAGAAGCTTCTCTTTGTTTACTTGTAATCTTGTAATTTGAAAATATCCTGTAATCTTGTTATTTGAAAATATCCTGTAAACTTGTAATTTGAAAATATCCTGTAATCTTGTAATTTGAAAATATCCTGTAATCTTGTAATTTGAAAATATCCTGTAATCTTGTAATTTGAAAGTATCCTGTAAGAAATAAAAAATTTAAATTAAAATTTGACTTCATTATATTGATATTAATGCCGACTACTGTATTACACCTAAACTTCTTAGAATTTATTTTGTTGAATTAAAATTTAAAATTGAAAACTCAATATCAGGGGGGAAAACAAGTATTCTTAAAAAGGGGGAAATAATGATATTTAATGAAAATGTATCCCCCTCTATTTCTTTCAGGAGTTCGTCACGAGGTTTTAAATCAGTTTTCTCTTCACAAACTTCTCTAACTTCCCAACCTTCTCAGGTACAGGGTGATGCAGTATACTCCCAACCTTCTCAGGTACCGGGTGATGCAGTATACTCCCAACCTAGGTACAGGGGGATGCAGTATACTCACAACCTTCTCAATTACAGGGTGATGCAGTATACTCCCAACCTAGGTAAAGGGTGATGCAGTATACTCCCAACCTAGGTACAGGGTGATGCAGTATACTCCCAACCTTCTCAGGTACAGGGTGATGCAGTATACTCCCAACCTAGGTAAAGGGTGATGCAGTATACTACCAACCTTCTCAGGTAGAGGGTGATGCAGTATACTCCCAACCTTCTCAGTACAGGGTGATGCAAAATACTCCCAACCTAGGTAAAGGGTGATGAAGAATACTCCCAACCTAGGTAAAGGGTTATTCAGTATTCTCCAAAACTTCTCAGGTACATGTTGATGCAGTATACTCCAAACCTTCTCAGGTACAGTGTGATTCATTATACTCCCAACCTAGGTACAGGGTGATTCAGAATACTCCCAACCTTAATACAGGGTATTGCAGTATACTCCCAACCTAGGTACAGGGTTATTCAGTATTCTCCCAACCTTCTCAGGTACATGGTGATTAAGAATACTCCCAACCTAGGTACAGGGTATTGCAGTATACTCCCAACCTAGGTACCATAGAGTATTGCAGTGTGCTTACAACCCAGTTACAGGGTGATTCATTATATTTGTCCAAGTTGTCTTAAATATAGACTTCAATTAGTGCAGGGTGTCCCAGATTACACAGTCGTACAGGTTGTTCAAATATTATTTTTTTTTATCCAGGAAGGAGATAAGGGTACCCTGTACAGCTCCTGGGGATCATTAACTAGTCATCAGGGGACCAGGAGTTCGGTTCAAACTCAACCCGATAGGTAGCTCTTTATTAATATTAGCCATCATAATAATAACTTGTTGGTGGGCCTGGCGTTGCCCGCGGAATTTAAGAAAAACTTGAATTTTTTTTCTTCAAAGTTGAAGAAAAATAATGAATTACTACTAATAAAAATTTGATGATGATGATGATGATGACGATGATGATGATGATGATGATGATGATGATGATGATGATGATACTTAGGATACGAGGAGATACGGCTTGTGAACCTGACTCCTCCCTTAGTTCCTCTACTCCCAAGGATACAAGATCCTCTTCCTCTGGTTCCTCTACAATGTCTGTACCAACCTCCCCCAGACCCCCCTCTACTCCTTCCTCTCCTAAACCACGAAGTTCAACGAACTCTCATCTAACTCTCCAGGTTCCCTTCTCTCCTAAACGTGGATCCAACCAGGGTTCAGCTCTAGGTAGGAGCTCCACCTTGATTTCCTCTCCGCCCCATACCTCCGGCAAGGCAGATGCTTCACCTAGAAGCAGTAGTCCTATTCAGTCTTGCGGAGGGTTAAGTTTAGTTTCTGAAGCTGTTGAGGTTGAGGCACGAAGCGCCCCAACTACACCCTTACCTTCAGCACGGTCATCTCCCAACAGATCTCCGGACATCAAAGTTAAAAGGTAATCTATTTCACTGTAAAGGGACTGTAAACATCAAGGTTAAAAGGTAATTTATTTCACTGTAAAGAGACTTAAACATCAAGGTTAAAAGGTAATCTATTTCACTGTAAAGAGACTGTAAACATCAAGGTTAAAAGTAATCTATTTCACTGTACAGGGACTGTAAACATCAAGGTTAAAAGGTAATCTATTTCATTGTAAAGGGACTGTAAACATCAAGGTTAAAAGGTAATCTAATTCACTGTAAAGGGACTGTAACCATCAAGGTTAAAAGGTAATCTATTTCACTGAAAAGAGACTGTAAACATCAAGGTTAAAAGTAATCTATTTCACTGTACAGGGACTGTGAACATCAAGGTTAAAAGGTAATCTATTTCACTGTACAGAGACTGTAAACATGAAGGTTAAAAGGTAATCTATTTCACTGTACATGGACTGTAAACATCAAGGTTAAAAAGTAATCTATTTCACTGTAAAGAGACTGTAAACATCAAGGTTAAAAGGTAATCTATTTCACTCTAAAGGGACTGTGTACATCAAGGTTTAAAGGTAATCTATTTCACTGTACAGGGACTGTAAACATCAAGGTTAAAAGGTAATCTATTTCACTGTACAGAGACTGTAAACTTGAAGGTTAAAAGGTAATCTATTTCACTGTACAGGGACTGTTAACATCAAGATTAAAAAGTAATCTATTTCACTGTACAGGGACTGTAAACATCAAGGTTAAAAAGTAATCTATTTCACTGTAAAGAGACTGTGAACATCAAGGTTAAAAGTAATTTATTTCACTGTAAAGAGACTGTGAACATTAAGGTTAAAAGGTAATATATTTCACTGTAAATGGACTGTAAACATCAAGGTTAAAAGGTAATCTATATCACTGTAAAGGGGCTGTGAACATCAAGGTTAAAAGGTAATCTATTTCACTGTAAAGGGACTGTAAACATCAAGGTTAAAAGGTAATCAATTTCACTGTAAAGAGACTGTGAACATCAAGGTTCAAAGGTAATCTATTTCACTTTAAAGAGACTGTGAACATCAAGGTTAAAAGGTAATCTATTTCACTGTAAAGAGACTGTAAACATCAAGGTTAAAAGGTAATCTGTTTCACTGTAAAGGGACTGTAAACATCAAGGTTAAAAGGTAATCTATTTCACTGTAAACAGAGACTGTAAACTTGAAGGTTAAAAGGTAATCTATTTCACTGTACAGGGACTGTTAACATCAAGAGTTAAAAGGTAATCTATTTCACTGTAAAGGGACTGTAAACATCAAGGTTAAAAGGTAATCTATTTCACTGTAAAGAGACTGAACATCAATTTTAAAAGGTAATTTATTTCACTGTAAAGGGGCTGTAAACATCAAGGTTAAAAAGTAATCTATTTCACTTTAAAAAGACTGTAAACATCAAGGTTAAGAGGTGATCTATTTCACCGTAAAAAGATTGTAATCATCAAGGTTAAAAGGTAATCTATTTCACCGTAAAAAGACTGTAATCATCAAGGTTAAAAAGTAATCTATTTCACTGTAAAGGGACTGTAAACATCAAGGTTAAAAAGTAATCTATTTCACTGTAAAGGGACTGTAAACATCAAGGTTAAAAGGTAATCTATTTAACTGCAAAGAGACTGTAAACATAAAGGTTAAAAGTAATATATTTCACTGTAAAGGGACTGTAAACATCAAGGTTAAAAAGTAATCTATTTCACTGTAAAGAGACCGAAAACATCAAGGTTAAAAGGTAATCTATTTCACTGTAAAAAGACTGTAATCATCAAGGTTAAAAGGTAATCTATTTCACTCTAAAGGGACTGTAAACATCAAGGTTAAAAGTAATATATTTCACTGTAAAGGGACTGTAAACATCAAGGTTAAAAAGTATGCCTTTTGATCAATTCTGTCAATTTCCTTATTTGTCTTGTAAATTGTAAGGCAGATATCAAACTTAACTGAATAATGGTCATTAAACTCAAGTCTAAAGTTCATAATTATCTTTATTTTAATATTTTTTATTTTAGAAAGAAACTAAGTTTGCTGTCATCATTTCGCTCCAACAGTACCAGATAATAGAACCCCAGGTCTTTGATCCTTGATCTTTGATTCTTGATCTTTGATCCTTGATCTTTGATCCTTGATCTTTGATCCTTGATCTTTTATCTTTCAGTACGGTGAATGTATTTATGAATGTGCCAAGTTATCAAGATAAAAAATCTATAATTAATAAAAGTGTCTTCAATGTCTATCTCTTATCCTGTAGTTCAACTCTGTGGTTTTCACCTTGGTTTGAAAAAACCGGATAAAATCTTATTTTATTTCCCATAATTGATCAATTATTAAAGGGATTTAATCCACTATTGTAGTGAGAAAAAAATTCTCTTCCCATAACCATGAAACCTTGTCCCTCCTCCCATCACTTGTTGCCTCCCCAGTCCCCACCCACATTGATTTAATCCTTGCTATTCTCCCCTACCCATTTTCTTTTCTCCATTTCCATCCTTGAACCCCTTCCATTTTCCCTTACCCAGGGCCCGTGCTTTATGCATTTACTGATACCGGCAGGTCTAGTGTACCCGTGATTTATTCTTTACTGGTACCAGCCAGTCAATTGTACCCGTAATTTATGCATTAAATGGTACCAGCCAGTCTAGTGTACCCGCACTTTACGCATTTACTGGTACCTGCAGGTCTAGTTTACCCTTGTTTTTTTTCATTTATTAGTACCAGCCAGAATAGTGTACCCAAACTTTACGCATTTACTGGGCAGGTCTAGTGAACTTATACTTTATGCATTTACTGGTACTGGCCAGTCTAGTGTGCCCGTAGTTTATGCATTGACTGGTACCGGCCAGTCTAGTGTACCTGTACTTCATGCATTGACTGGTACCGGCCACACTGCGATTTAATGGTCTCACGCTCTCAAGCAAAAATCGTTGAGAATTTTGCCAATAACTTCTAAAAAACCACATCTAACAACAAGTGCTTTACAGTGCTAAAATGTACATGTAAAGGGCTACAGAAAAGCATAAGTGAGTTAGAGCGGTAAAATTTAAACTTAGGGCGTTGCGACACTTCAAAGTCAGCCCTGTCTTAAAAATTGATGAGACTGTTTATAAGGAGGCTGAATCTATGTGGCCAGTCTAGTGTGCCCGTAGTTTATGCATGGACTGGTACCGGCCAGTCTAGTGTACCTGTACTTTATGCATTGACTGGTACCGGCCAGTCTAGTGTACCTGTACTTTATGCATTGACTGGTACCGGCCAGTCTAGTGTACCTGTACTTTATGCCTTTACTGGTAACGGCCAGTCTAGTGTACCTCTACTTTATGCATTGACAGGTACCAGCCAATAATAGTGTACCCGTACTTCATGCATTTACTGGTATCATCCAGGCTAGTGTACCCGAACTTTATGCATTTACACTAGTAACAGCAGGTCTAGTGTACCCGTACATTATGCATTGACTGGAACCGGCCAGTATATTGTACCACATGTACTGTGGACCCAGCATGTTCAGTACACAAAATATAGACTGAATGAATTGATGCGCTTTCCTTACTTTGTTTTTTCTAATCTTTACCCTTTCCAGCTCCCATCCTTACCTTCCCCATTCCTCCTTCCCCTACACATATCCTAAAATACCACAAAACTCTGATTATTTTTCAAAAAAAAACTCTAAAGGAATAGAACATTTTATTTTATTCAAAACAATTTAATTAGAAAAATTCATAAAGGGACTGTTCTTGTTATTTGCAGTGAACTTTCGTTTAGAAGGGGCGGGGCAATAGGCAATGAGTATGCCCATATCCCTTTAAAACCTTTATCTGTATCTTTAAGTCAGAAAATTGTCTTCATCCAAAAAATGTATTTAAAATGTACGTACATTGTACAAAAGATAAACATTAGTAAATCAAATAATAAAAATATTTTCTTTTTTAAACATGGAAAAACTGAAAGTGAACTTAATGTGTCTGAACATTTAAATTAATATAACTGTTTAAATCAATTATATGTTAAAAAATGTCTTTTATAGTGACAACAACTCAATGAATTTGATCATATTCAAAATATTTTTAGTTGTTTACAAATATAATAAAAATGTAACAAGATCTTGTTTTTTTATCATCTTCAACTTTGGAATAAAATGCCCACAACAACGAAAAAATGGATAATTAACTGAAACCTGGAGTTTGAGAGAAACTATTTCAATATTTGGCAATTCCCAAAAATATGAATTTTCAAAGTGCATTTTTTTCAGGAACAATCCGAAATTGTAAATAGTGCAAAACTTTATCAGTATATTCAATAAGAAACAACACCTAAATTGAAGTTTTAAAAAAATAGAAATATTTGAAAAATGTTATAAAGGAATTGAGTCTTTGCAGCCTTATGATGTAAATCTTTGATATTTCAAATTTACATTATTTGATCTAATAGCATTCATAGTTTGAAATATTAAAGGTCTACGACATTGGATTTCAACAATATTAAAATTAGAAAATCAAAGTTTATGGCAAAAACTCTATTCCTTTAGTCTTAATTTTTTACCTTCGTGTTTCTTTTTTAATCTGAACACTTTGTATAAAACCTTTTAGAGGGGTTTAAGCTTCATTTTCCATTGTGTATTATATAAACAACAATAAATGTCGAACATTTTCCAGATTTTATTGGCCAACTTTCAATTTTTAGAAAAATGGGAAATTTGCTGATATATATCTTTAAATCCTGAGGTAGCCCTAAACCACTTCTAGGGTTATGTTATTTAAAGTTACAAATAAAATTATATTTGACTATTGTCTACGTTTGTTTGTTTATTCATATCTAATTTCTGTTTATATTGGGGCATTTTCAAAATGATGAATTTAAATGGAGTTATGTAAGTTGCTTAAAATGATTTGGGACGATCTGTTTATCTGTTTTAAACATGAAGTAAGGCCCTACTCCATAACAAGTGCTCAAAACGTATCTATCCAGGTACAACCATTCTGTTATCAAAGTCATCCAGGACACAATCCACAGTTATTCCACATGGCTACAATCCCGCGAACTATCAATGCCACTACCACTGGGCGCGATCTCGGTAGCTATCCCACCAAGCTATTAATCCAGGTTCTAAATGCCACACAGAGACACAAGCATAGCTATCAAACAAACTATTTATCCAGTGCTCTAAATGCCACACAGGGACACAAGCCTGCTATCAAACAAGCTATATATCGATCCCAAATGATGGGGATGATCCAGTGCTCTAAATGGCACACAGGGACACAAGCCTAGCTATCAAACAAGCTATATATTGATCCTAAATGATTGGTATGATCCGATGCTCTAAATGTCATACAGGGACACAAGCCTAGCTATCAAACAAGCTATAAATCGATCCCGTAGTTAAACTATCACAATATGGGTATAACGAAGTTATATATAGATCTAGGTACATTGAATGGGTTAATCGCAATACAGGATTTATGTATTTACTGGTGACACATTTAGCAATATAAGCAATGTACGACGTAATTTACTATGAGCTTCTATTTTTTGCTACAAACAAACACCCAGAAAATGAAAATATATAAATATCTACATCCGAACCGTGGGAGTAGGAGCGTAACTAGGGGGGTTATTGGTGGTAAGCCCCCCCCCCCCCCCGAACATAAATATCCCCGTATAGAATCTTGATCTCCATTCTCCATCTCCATGATTTTGATTTGTCGGCGCTTCGCGCAGATATCTTTACTCAACCAACTTAAACAAAGGAAAACAGATAAATTGACCAATTATCGATTTTTTGAATGGAGTAACGTACTTGCACTTTCTGTCAAATTAGGTGTAAAACTCTTCCGGGGGGGGGGGAATAAAATTCAATGATTGAAATAAATCCAGTTGTTTTACAGAATAAATATATTCAATGTAATTAGTGAAGGTATTTTAAACGTGTCCACTATAAAAAGAGACTTTAGAAAAAACGCTCTTACTCATCAGTTTAAAATTTACGCTGGCTGATTGAATTTTGACTTATGACCAATGAGAAACGCAAACTACAAAGGCAGTCTCTGTGCAATATTCTTGTATATAAATTATTTTTTCCAGTAAGGCCTTTAACTTTCATGGGAAAATTTGAATTATAATTGGCATGGTAGTTTTTGATGTAGAACCTAGGAAAACGCATTTTCATCCACTCCTCTATCTTTCATTTCCTTAATCTTCTTCTTCAAAACACTTCAACTACTTTGTTCCCAGGGCACAGGTGGCTGATTTTTCATATTGGTGGATTTGCTATTTTGGAAGCTGTTTAAAAAGTCTAAATTTATAGTGGACAACCTTTAGGAATTTAAGAAAGGTGAAAGCTAAAAAGAAGTAATAGAAGTCTTTTATTTGATAGAGTTTGGTAATCCCAGAAATGATTGGGAAATTGTTATTAAACCCAAAAACCCATATTAGATATACATCCTCAATGGGGTTGTTCATGGTATAGGGGGGTGGGAGGGGGTAAAAAATCTTGTACAACGCAGTTGACTCTAAAAAGACATAATTAGGTAGATAAATAGTATTATTTGTTTGGTAAGTACAACGATTATACTTCATATTATTTCGATTTTGTTGGTTGTTTTATGAAAACTAAACAAAATACAAGAAAATAATTTCACAGAAAGATAAGAAAAACAAACTATACATTTATGCGTCAAAATTTGAGTTTCCGGTCGTATGCGCTTTAATGATTTCTTGAAGTTAATTGAAGAAAAATTTGTTTCGGAAGTTTGGAAATTTGGATAAACTGACTTGTTAATTTGGATAAACTGACTTGTTAATACTTTTTTCAAATCATTATTTTTTTGTATATGATGAAATTCACGGAGAAAATCTAAATTGTAAATTTATTAGTTTTTATCAAACATTTATTCAAAAGTCGCAATTTAGGGATTACGGTCTATATAAATACACATTACAACACTTATATTTGTTTAAAAATATGAATTTTTCGATTAAAAAAATATTGATGAAAAAAATTATTTTTTTCACTTTCTATTTCTCATTGTATACATTGTAAAACTAAACCAAAAAAAGATTGCGGATTTTCAAAATTTAATGGCTATCGAATTTTGTTGAATTTTTCAAATTTTGATCATCCATTAACCTTCCTTGGGTCATGTGAAGGTTCCGTACAAAATAGTGCCCGATCGGTTCAGTCGTTTTGACATTTTTTGGATACAAAAAAACAGACAGACAGGCAAAGTATATGTATAGATTGTATTCAAAATCCATATATTTTTTATTACATTTTTCAAATATTTTCTTTTCCTAAAAATTTCTTAATCCAGGACTAAAGATATTTATCAAACATTCATTCAAAAGTCTCAATGGTTTGATCCAATCTACAAATATATTTAAAGATACGCACAGTAAAATTAAAAATAAAATATAAATTTTTTTCTTCAAACATTTCATATTTTCTGTGGACAAATATAAAATATAATAAACAGGATATGATTCTAATGACTACTCAAATAGTAAAGTGAAATAAAAACATTAAACTTACAACGAAGTAGTTAGTTTTCCAAACTTGAGAAAACAGTTAGCAATAACGTTTCCAGCAGAAACAAATTTTAAGAAAAATGTGCAAATTTGCGTGCAAAAAAAATAATTTAAACAAAAATATTTCGCAGTTTTTTAAAAGTTTCCGCGTAAATTCCGAATTTTTATGCGGAACAGATTACCGCGGAATTCCGCGAAAAATTTAAAGGGTTTGATTAATTTTCTTGCAGCCCAGGTTTATCAGAATTTCTCCAGAATCACTAAGTACAGGAGTAAGTCCAAACTCTCGAATTGTGAACTCTACACAAAATAAATTCGACATTTTAGACGATGAGATTGAAGAGCATTTTAAAAGTAAAGATGAGTTCGAGAAAACAATTTACAAAAACCAACAAATTTTGCTTTATAACATACTTTTGAAATAATGTCGATTAAGATTTAAATTATTTTCAGACATAGGGAAAGAATAGGACTTTGAGACGACCAGCTGTACGATTTTTTCAGGAAAGACGAACCCAAAACGCAAAATGCGCAACAGTCCTGATATTTTTCTGTTTCGTCTTTTATGGGCCTTGGGGTTAAGAGTACAGAGCTGGGAACTTTTGAATGGTGGATATCGAGATCGATGCTTGATCCTCTCTTTTTCTTAATCTCGAGACTAACCTAATCTTGTACTTGTTTCCTGAAAACTGTATAAAATTCAACCAATCAGAGTCCCGTATACAAAAACGGGAGGAGCTCTATAATTTTGAAAAACCGGTTTTTGATTTTTCTGTTCTATATTCAAAAAAGAGTGGATTAAGCAAGAAATTAAAAGTGTCCACATTGGATATTAGGATTAAGCAGTCGGGATCAAAGGTATCCTATTCTAAAGTTCCCAGCTCAGTATAGATGTAATTAAAATGAATAAAAATAAAAAATATTTATTTTCACTTATCTATTTAAAGCTAAAGATAACGCCAATATAATTTAGTTTATCTACATTTTTAGCTGTGATAAAGAAATGAAAATATATACAAAAATTAGATTTTATTTTCATAATTGGAAAAACATAAAAGTTTTCCATTTGTCAGTAAAAATGGCGTGCATCTCATAAAAAGTTAACATAAAAACGTCTTGATGACGACTTTTTGGTATTTTTTTTCTCAAGATATAAATTGAATTTAGATATTTTTGAAATAATTTGCCCAAAAATCCCTAGTAAATTGGGAGTAAGTCATATACCAAATAAGGAATGCTTATTCATAAATGAAAATTTTACGGAAATATTAAGTATTTTACCCAAATTACAGTATTCAAAAACTTCATTTGAAAAATCCTTTTTTAAGAAATAAAAGTGTTTTTTTTATATATTTTTTTTTTGTCCAAAAAACACTGCCCTAGTTTTCAAGATGTTTTATATTAGTTTCTTATTTGAAACAGAGACTATATTTCTCTTCAGATGTTTTTCCTAAAAAAAAGTTGAAAAACATTGAAGTTGAATTCTAAAGATTGTTTTGAAACAAAATAAAAAATAAGTAAAATTGCTATTAGTTAGGTCAGAATAGGTCCTCTTGTAGAATCCCCAACCTGTAAAGAGAAATTGTGTTTTTTGATGATTTATTCACATTAAACTAAATTGATTGAAATCTTACATTTTTTTAATCAAGTAATTCCTATTATTGAAGAGCAATGGAGAAGAAATATGTTTCAAAGGAATTGAGTCTTTTCCAAAAACTATGATTTTCTAAAGTTACTTTCTCTTTGCAACCCAATTTAGACATTAGATATTTCAAACTGTCAATTCTGTTAAACCAAATAATCTAAGTTTGAGATTTTACAAACCTGCACCATCAGGTTGCAAAGATATAGGAATTTGCAAATTTAAGTTTATGGAGAAAACTCAATTTCTTTCTAATAGAACCAGGTAAACTTGCTGGTCTAGCACTTGTTCATAAAATCAACTCTAGAGGAGCTACGAGGTTCCAAAGTCGTACCAGTGCTGTCGCATAAAGAATTACTGAGTCTTTGTAACAATTTCTTTTAGGACACTAAGTAGCACTATTTTGACTTTCAAACCATGGACATCATCTGCAGAAAAGTTTAAGGAATCTGTTGCCCGAATTTTATTCAAAAATATTTTTTTCAATTTGGATTTACGGCGGGCCTTTTTTTCATTTCAAACTTTTGAGTCTTTGTAACAAACTCTGATTTTCTAGAAACTATATATTTTCCACCTGATCTGGCTGAAACCTTTGATATTTCAAACTAAGATTTACTCAAAAATATCTTTTACAAATAGAGTTTTACGACAGGACTTTTTAAAAACAAAATTTCGATTTTTTTTCATTTCAAACTTTTGATGACCATGATGAAGGAAAGACAAAGAAATTGAGTTTTTGTAACAAAGTCTGATGGTTTAAACCTTTGATATATAGTTGGATTTACAACCGGGCCTTTTTTTCATTTCAAACTTTTGAGTCTTTGTAACAAACTCTGATTTTCTAGAAACTATATATTTTCCACCTGATCTGGCTGAAACCTTTGATATTTCAAACTTACATTCTTTCATCTAACAGAATGCATGGTTTGAAATATCTAAGGTCTACGGCATTGGGTTGCAAAGATATAGAGATTAGAAAATCAGAGTTTGTGACAAAACTCAGTTCCTATGATTTTTCAGAATTTTTTTTATGATACAGCCTGAGACAATGAGGTTTTAAATTTCATTTGCCAATTGAATGAAACATACTTCGAAGGAAATCTAATTTTTAAATGTGAAAAATGTGACTAAATAAGCTAACATTAAAATTTTAGTAAAGATTTTTTGCATGGAAATAAAAACTCATATTATTAAAATTCTCAATTCTCCAATTCTATCTAAATAGCGCACAGTGAGCCGGATTTATTGGTTTTAGGGGAATTACAAAAAATTATACTGTTCGAAAAACCTGTTTCATTATTTACAAAACTTTCATCTTTTATATTTAGTAATGAGATGGAGGGGGGGGGCTGCAATGGTTTTCTTAAAAAATTACGTAATGTTTATAATTAACCTTTTATTTTGTTATTTTACATTCTATACATTATAAATAACAAAATATAAATGCAATAAATTCGCAATTGACAACTTACATAAGTACAAAATTGTACAATGTTGTATTTATATAATTTGCAATATATATTATTTTTTATTAATTAATATGTAATCAATTTACCAAGCCTGTAATTGTCATTGAACAAATTACAATATACACAAAATGAAATATACAATTCATGCAATAAACAACTTACAAATACAATGCATGTATGTAAATGTAATTGTACAATTACAACTTACAAATACAATGAATGTATATAAATGTACTCAGGTAACAAAAGTGAGGAGTTTCCCCGAGTTTTCCTGTTTTAATAACTTGCTTTGAAGAATTTCTGCGGAATTTCTCGAGAAAAAGTTCTTGTGAAAGATTCCTCGGAAATTCTCGAGAAATTCCCTAAAATTTGTCCACAATTATAGAGATTTTTTGGAGTTCATAGTTGTGAGAAATTCCTGAAAATTGTTGGGGGAACTGAGAACAAGATTTTGTTAAAATAAATTTCCAAGAAATTCCTAAGAATATTTCCCTGGAAATTCCTGAGAAATTCTCAGGACTTGGTCACTAATTTTGCGGATTTTTTTGGGTAACTGCATAAGAGACATAGTCTCGAGAAATTCTGAGGAATATTTCTCCGAAAATTCTCAAAAAAATATCAGGACTATTTTATAGATTTTTGGGGGAACTCCTGAGAAATTCTCAGAAATCAGAGAATAGTTATAACGTAGTTAAGCTATCTCCACACATGTTTATAGCGTAATTTAAGTATATCACATGATTTAATCTAATGATGCTATGTATTCAATTGAAACGGAGTTTCCATGAATAATGCCATTATGTATAGGTCTACAACATAAATTGTTAATAATGTACAATGTACTGCAGGTTTACAGAATATCATTTTTTCACAATATTTGCTACATAACAACTTACACTAATTTATTTTTCGACCATTTCTCCAATCTTGATGCCAATTACTTTATCACGCCATAACATGATGGGATCTATGTCACCCTGGACTAGCTCAGGGCGAGATGAGTTCGGTTTCTTATATTTGAATTCAATCGCGTTTTGCCAACAAAAAAGTATAAAAAAGGCAAAAGATTTATGCTATAGAGATAAAAAGTAAATGCGAAATAGCTTTGTTTAAAAGGTGAAATCAAAGCTTTGTTGGATTATCAGACCAGATTATCATTATTGGATTATCAGACCAGACTGTATAAATCCCTGAGATGGTGGTACCATGATGATACCATACAATGATTTCTTATACAATGGTGCAATGTCATTCAAAAGGTGTGTTTACACTGACAAAATAAAAACATAAACGTAGCTTTACGAGAATCCATTGGAGAGAGGTTTATTCGTATTATTGTTATAATGCATTAGCATCATTATTATTAATTTATTGGCATTTCTGTAAATGGAATTTAATATTTTTTATCATGAGCCTTACATTATATTAATTTTATTGAAACTTAGTCAATTTACGGGTTAAGGCTAATATTATGACTTACAATTTTAATTGCTGTTGTGTGAATAGCCCTGTTTTAATTGTAATAAACTATAAATGGATGGCCCTCAACTATTTATCGTTTGCAGTTTGAATAGAACGTGAAAGCGCTGTAGTAGTGCTAGTGTGTCTGTGAATGGAAGTGTGTGTGAGTTGAGAAAGTTAAAACTGCAGACATCAGTGAAGTAGTTAAAATGTTAAAAGGTTTAACTCTGGTAGTTTTTATTCTTGGAACTTTTTACACAGGTATATATCTAATAATATACAGTTTATATTAACACTTTGTCATGCCGCGGGGGCTTGTGGGGGGGCGGGGGAGTTTTGTCGGATAGATAGATAATAAATGTCAGCTGACTTTCCATATGTGTTTGCTTATTATACATCCTACCCACATTACAGCTGCTATGTTGGGTGACGCCGGCCCCGGGGGTGGGGGGGGGGTTACTTCCTATACACTTTTACTCGATATATTATGAATGTTTATAAATCGGTTGCTTTCATCGGTGCTTCATCGATCCTTCCTTTTCCCTTTAAACTCTACTCAGGGGTTTAACAGATATGGATCTAGAGCGGGGGGGGGGGGGCCAATCCCCCATTATTTAAGGACTGCCACCCCATTATTTGAAGTAATGGTGGACAATCCGTATTGTGTCTTATCAGTTAGTATTCATCCCAGTGCTAAAAATATTAAAAAACCTTTTTTTAATTTTATAATTGTGAAATGAAAGCAAGAACAAATTATTTGAAATTCCATAAATTTTCTTATAAAAAGGCCTGAAATGATGAAATGTAGTTTCTGATGCACTAAATATGTAAACAAATATTATGGGGTTTTTTGCATACATTTAAATCTAACTGTACTGCAATGCCTGAGTACAAAATTTAAGAGAATATCGTTGAACGAAACTCTCGAGTTTCCTGTTAGGGGTCTATATACGTTTGCGTAGATTTTATTTTAAGAAATCGGAACTAGTGGCCTTGATAGATCTGCACGGATTTGTGTGGTTCCCTGTTTTGATAAACAGGTTGAGGATCCTCCCCTTTTGATTTGCCATAGATCAGGGGCGTACGTCTCTCGCACGCCCCTGGCATCGATAATTACGACTTACGAGATTGTATCTGTGTGTTGAGATTGATAGTCAATACTCATTACATTACGTTACCAGAAACTGGAGTAGTCATTTACTACATATTTACAAATATATGTTTAGTTAATATACGTATTTACAGGATTCGCACATATATATATCATGGTAGTTAAGCTGATTACAATACGTAGCTAGCCTAATCGTATTTCAAGTTTTGCCTTTCATGATAAACGCATTAAGGTTTATAGACATTGTACAGCGTAATTTATCAAGATATGCTCAAATGTACAGCTCAGACTAGCATGCACATTGAACAGACAAAGTTTACTATCTTGAATTTATTGTTTGCTAAACTATCTAAACTATATTTAATAGTTTTGATAAGAATTGACGAGAAATCAAAGGTTGTGGACGCATGACACATAGCAACTCATCAAAATTCGAGAGACAGGATGAACACAATGAAAAATACTACTTTTAAAGACGAATTTTGTTAAATAACCCGGGTTTGCTTAGCTCTGGTCCTAGGATTAAAAAAGTTGGAATATGTTATGAGTTTTCAATGAAATCCTAGAAGGAAAACAACAATGAAAACTAATCAATTTTTAAAGAGAAAAACATGCATTTATTTATTATTCTTTCTTCATCAGACAGTTAGGTTGTATGGGTGTAAACTGTATACTTTATCCCTATTTTTGTTTTATTTGTTTGGTTTAAAGGGAAAGTTTAGAATTTTTGTTAAAAAACGAAAAACATTTTTTGTGACGCGCCCTGAACCAACGTAATTATTCCTCGATGACTCGTAACATTGAACCTGTCTTTCATTGATAGGTGTTGCATCAAGGTTTAATAAAGCTGGTTCGATTTTCAGGTTTTAGATCCAAAAATTTGAATATTTTAAAGGGACCGTTTGTCCTCTTTTTAAAAATTTACCTTTTTCACTACTGTGCCCTTTAAATCTTTGATAGAGATAAAGTTTTAAAGATATCCTTTAATTTTTACCAAATTTTTTCTTTCTTATACTCTCTTCTGATACCAGTTTTTCCTCTAAATCTTCTTCTTAAACTTTCCTCTCTTCTCTTTTCCCTTTCCATCATTTATGTGTCCTTCTTTACTTTCGATTCTTCCTTCAGTATCAGTTATCTTTCGTTTCCTTTCTCTCCTTCCCTTTTCTGAACTTTTTTTCGCTCTACTATCTGTTCTTTTCCTTTCCCTTCCTTTCATTTCTTTTCTTTTACTTTCCCTTCCTTTCATTTCTTTTCTTTTACTTTCCCTTCCTTTCATTTCTTTTCCTTTCCCTTCCTTTCATTTCTTTTCCTTTCCTTTCCCTTCCTTTCATTTCTTTTCTTTTACTTTCCATTCCTTTCATTTTTTTTCCTTTCCCTTCCTTTTATTTCTTTTCTTTTACTTTCCCTTCCTTTCATTTCTTTTCCTTTCCTTTCCCTTCCTTTTATTCTTTTTCTTTCCCTTCCTTTCATTTATTTTCCTTTCCCTTCCTTTCATTTCTTTTCTTTCACTTTCCCTTCCTTTCATTTATTTTCCTTTCCCTTCCTTTCATTTCTTTTCCTTTTCCTTTCTTTCATTTCTTTTCTTTTACTTTCCCTTCCTTTCATTTCTTTTCTTGTTCTTTCCCTTCCCTTCCTTTCATTTATTTTCATTTATCTTCCCTTCCTTTCATTTCTTTTCTTTTACTTTCCGTTCCTTTCTTTTGTTTTCTTTCACTTTCCCTTCCTTTCATTTCTTTTCTTTTATTTTCCCTTTCTATCATTTCTTTTCTTTTCCTTCCTTTCATTTCTTTTCTTTTCTTTTTCTTTCCCTTCCTTTCATTTCTTTTCTTTTTCTTTCCTTTCCTTTCATTTCTTATTTTTACTTTCCCTTTCTTTCATTTCTTTTCTTTCATTTTCCCTTTCTCTCATTTCTTTTCTTTTCCTTTCCTTTCCTTTCATTTCTTTTCTTTTCTTTTCCTTTCATTTTACTTTTTAACTTAATTTTTTATTAATTAACCCTGGGTCTATTTTTTTTAAAGTTTACCTCCTCATAAATTATCAAAAGGGTTTTCCCGAAAAAATCATTTTGGATAGTATTGTATGTATTCACTATCCATGTTCTAGCAAATTCCTGAATGAATTTAATTGTTCATAATTACTGAGGGGTGAGATACGTCCCCTTCTTTTCTAATTATAAAACTTCCGCTTTTCCCCCACTGAACGACATATAATTACTCCATGGTGAAATTTCTCCCCTTCTTTTTGAACCCCTCAGCCAATCAGAGCTCATGCCACGCAATTATTTTGTGTCAGGTTCAAGATTAATAAAATATCATCTATGTTTTCAACTTGTTTATTTGAGACCAGAACTTTGAACTTCAATTTACTCCAACCAAATAAAGAATCACACAATAGTCAATAAATAAAAAAGAAGGATAATTGAGCAGTTTTATTTTTGAATATAGAAACTAGAATTTATAAAGTTTTGTTATTCTCTTACAGTATTTAAACCAATTGAATATAAATCAAGTTCGCAAAAAGGGAAAGAATATATTTTTTCAGTGTTAAGTATTTCATTTTTTATGGTTTCACAAAGTTAAAAGCTTGAATCTCATTAACCTTTTATTTTATAATTTCATTACAAAATTTTATTTGTGTTATATAAATATTTTCCCCCAATTTATTCCTTATTTTTTATAACATTTTTTGTTTAATATATACTGTATGTCTGTAGTAAACTCCTACTCCATAACAATATTCTCGAAACGTATCTATCCAGGCCCAACCCGTCCGCTATCAAAGTCAACCAGGACACAACCCATCTGGCTCTGAATGCTACACAGGGACACAAGCGTAGCTATCCAATAAGCTATCAATTCAGTGCTCTAAATGTCAATCAGGGACACAAGCCTAGCTTTTTAATAAGCTATATATCGATCCCAAATGAGGGGGATGATCCACTCTAAATGCCACACAAGGACACAAGCCTAGCTATCAATAAGCTAAATATATCGATCCCAAATAATGGGGAAGATTCCACCGGTTTTATTAAGCAGGATTTCAGATTACTCTCTTGCAGTAATGAGTACGGAGTTACTCTATAAACTGAGGTTTATTTCTTTAGTTCAGCTTAGAATTGGGTTAATAACAGCGTAATTATGCGCTGTTATAGATGACGTAGTTAACAATCACAATATTGTTATGACGGAGTTATACATATATATAAAAATATACGTACATGGAATGGGTTAATCGAATATAGGATTTGCGGAACTACTATATAAACATTGTACGTAATTTTACAATGGGTCTCATTATTTGCTACATGCATAGCATCCATTTCTTACTTTCTTTGTGAATGTTTAACTTTCATTGGGTAACATTCATTGTTTTAATTGTGTAACTTTCATTGTATAACATTCATTGTTTTAATTATGTAACTTTCACTGTGTAACATTCATTGTGCAACATTTATTGTGTAACATTCATTGTGCAATATTCATTGTGTAATATTCATTGTTTAATATTCATTGTGTTAATTGTGTAACTTTCATTGTGAAACATCCTTTTCTTACCTTCTTTGTGAATGTTTCACTTTCATTGTGTAACATTCATTGTGTAACATTCATTGTGTGACATTCATTGTGTGACATTCATTGTGTAACATTCATTGTGTGACATTCATTTTGTTAGTTGTGTAACTTTCATTGTGAAACATCCATTTCTTACTTTCTATGAGTATGTTTCACTTTCATTGTGTAACATTCATTGTGTTTATTGAGTAACATTCATTGTGTAACATTCATTGTGTTCATTGTGTAACATTCATTATGTAACATTCATTGTGCAACTTTCATTGTATAACATTCATTGTGTAATATTCCTTGTGTAATGTTCATTGTGAAATATTCATTGTGTAATATTCATTTTGTATCATTCATTGTGGAATATTCATTGTGGAACATTCATTGTGTAACACTCATTGTGTAACATTCTTTGTGGAACATTCATTGTGTGTTGTGTAACACTCATTGTGTAACATTCATTTTGGAACATTGATTGTGTAACATACATTGTGTAATTTTTTATGTGTAACCTGTATTGTGTAACATTTATTGTGTTCATTTTGAGATAAAAATGGCGAATTTTTGTTGAACTTCACAACGCGGGTTGTCATTTTACTTAATTTTCATTGTGTTTGTTGCTTAATAATTTATTTTTTTTCAGTTAATTTCTCAGTATGGGTGGCCTTAGCTGTCAGGTTAAAATATCTTCAATAGTCTTTATTTAAATTTTAAATTTTCATTGTCAAGCATGAAAATTAAAAGAAAAAATATCATTTGGAGAAAATTTTAAAAAAGGTTTAATTTTAAAATTATAATAGTTTTAATGCAGCACTGACGTAATTTGCATTTAATTTTTATAAATCTATCCTTGCAAAAAAATAAAAAACTATTTGCAAAAATTTATAAAACAAAATGAACCATAGTTTTGCTGTCATTTACTTTAAACAATAGGTATTTTTTATTTCTATGAATATATTACAGATGTAGAAAGTAAAGTAATGAAAGGTTTTTAAAATTTACTTGAATTCACGACTTGAGAAAATCTGCTTTCATCAAAGGATTTGCCAAAAATAAAATTTGCGCAAGTCAGATCCTTATCATTGAACTACATTTGCGAGTGCTTAAAATATACAGGAACAGGGGGCGGATAAAAGAAGAGAGGGCGGATAAAGGAAGAGGGTGGATAAAGGAAGAGGGGCTGAGAAAGGAAGAGGGTGGATAAAGGAAGAAGGCGAATAAAGGAACAGAGGGCGAACAGAGGGCGGATAAAGGAAGAGAGGGCGGATAAAGGAAGAGGGGCGGAGAAAGGAAGAGGAGTGTATAAAAGAGGAGGGGGCGGATAAAGGAAGAGGGCGGATGAAGGAAGAGAGCGGATAAAGGAAGAGAGGGCGGATAAAGGAAGAGAGGGCGGATAAAGGAAGAGAGGGCGGATAAAGGAAGAGGGGCGGAGAAAGGAAGAGGAGTGTATAAAAGAGAAGGGGGAGGATAAAGGAAGAGGGTCGGTTAAAGGAAGAGGGGCGGTTAAAGGAAGGGGAAGTATGAAAGACGAAGGGGCGGATAAAGGAAGAGGGCGGATAAAGGAAGAGGAGAGTATGAAAGAAGAGGAGGCGGATAAAGGAAGAGGGGATGGATAAAGAAAGAGGGGCGGAGAAAGGAAAAGGGGGTAAATAAAGAACGAGGGGCGGATGAAGGAGGTAGGGTAGCAAAGGAGGGGTGGGTGAAGGAAGGGGGAGAATAAAGTAAAGGTGTGTATAAAGGAAGAGGGGGCGGATAGAACGAAGGCAAACGTTACGAAGGGTAGATGATAGAAAGGTGAAAATCATAAGCTTTACGGTATCTACAGTATACACAGTATACACATTGGGCGTGTACTTCATTATTTGTAATCTTAATATCTGTTTAATTCAATATGATTCCATAAAGTTGTTTAATTTCAATACTTGAAAATTATTTTGAACTATTTGACTGAAATCTGTCGGAATCCTTGTTTAAATTGAATGTGATGGGAAAAGGGGCTCTGAGGGTTGGATTTAAGATAAACTCTTTTAAAACTTCAGACTGAAATGGGATTAAAATTGCAGCTACATTAGTAAATTATATTGAAGACAAGACGACAAGAGGACAAGACGACAAGACGACAAGACGACAAGAGGACAAGACGACAAGAGGACAAGACGACAAGAAGACAAGACGACAAGAGGACAAGACGACAAGAGGACAAGAAGACAAGAGGACAAGAGGACAAGACGACAAGAAGACAATAATGT
The DNA here is from genome assembly GCF_000591075.1 of Eurytemora carolleeae. Lineage (NCBI taxonomy): Eukaryota > Metazoa > Arthropoda > Copepoda > Calanoida > Temoridae > Eurytemora > Eurytemora carolleeae. The sequence continues at coordinate 58,654 of NW_019396547.1, read as the reverse complement.
CCAAACACATTGAAAAGAATTAACAACATAACTTACAGCAAATGGAAATAATTGACATGGGGGAGATGAAAGGAAAAGGGGAAAGGTAGATCAAAATTGATAAAATGGGGGGGGGGTGACAGAGGTAAGGGGGAGGAGGACACTATGTTTAACTGCAAAGTATTCCCGGATCGATTATACAATACTTTCCTTTAATCCAGTTAAAACTGCAGGCTTAAACAGGTTTAAACTGTACACTGGAATACCTAAACAGGTTTAAACTGTACACTGGAATATTAGGAAGGTGTTGACTGTACACTGGAATACTAGGACAGGTGTTGACTGCACACTGGAATACTTGAACAGGTTTAAACTTTACACTTGAATACTTAAACACGTTTAAACTGTACACTGGAATACTAGGACAGGTGTAAACTGTACACTGGAATACTAGGACAGGTTTAAACTGTACACTGGAATACTTGGACAGGTGTAAACTGTACACTGGAATACTAGGACACGTTTAAACTGTACACTGGAATACTAGGACAGGTTTAAACTGTATACTGGAATACTAGGACAGATGTAAACCGTACAATGGAATACTAGGACAGGTGTTAACTGTACACTGGAATACTAGGGCAGGTGTAAACTGTATACTGGAATACTAGGACAGGTTTAAACTGTACACTGGAATACTAGGACAGGTGTAAACTGTACACTGGAATACTAGGACAGGTGTAAACTGTATACTGGAATACTAGGACAGGTGTAAACTGTGCACTGGAATATTAGGACAGGTTTATACTGTACACTGGAATACTTGTACAATTTTTGTTAACACCGCGGCGTTGTTATGAACAAACCGGTTTTTTAACGAACAGTACATGAACCAGTCTTGTTACCAATAAAGTACATGTACCTGACAAACCGCCAACCGGGTTTGAAACGAACTGGAAAACCCGGTGTTTGTTTTAACTGGAAAACTGTATTTGAAACAATCTGGAAAACTAGTTTAGTAACTAACAGAAACCTTGTTTGAAACCATCTGGAAAACCGGGTTTGAAACGAACTGGAAAATCTGTTTTTTTTAAACGAACTGGAAAATCTGTTTGTTTTTTAAACGAACTGGAAAATCGGTTTTAAAACTTAATGAGTTTTGAAACTGAAAACTTGGTTTGGAACAAGAACCGGATTTTCTGTTTTACCGAACTGTACAAACATCTTGTACACTGGACAATGTCCGTTCAAACCGAGCAAGGTTTTAACGAATAGAAAATCTAGAATTAAAGCTACATAATAATTTAAAAACTGTAAATTAACATTATTTTGCTGATAGTTGAAAAGTAATGATAAATAATTAGATCTATAAGATAAACTTTCATCTATTTTTGTATTATTAATATTTGTAAGAAAAACTATATTGATAAGTTTTGATTAGCTATGAATGTTTATCAAAAAATTAATATTTATTTTCCCTAACTTACTTATCAGAGCCTGTGGATAGATAGATAGATTTAAAGATACTGAGGCCGAATTTAAAGAATTTGAGCCACGGCTTAAATTTAAGCCGCGGCTCATATATGGTTGGTTCCACTTTAGATTGTATTCCAATTTTCAAGATTTAAGCCTGCGTTAATTGAAACCTGTTTTTGGGGATTTGAGACGAGGCTTAAATTCATTGTTGTATTAAGTTTAAATCACAACCTCCACTTAAAGTGGGGCATGTCTGGTTCACAATGATACCTTTTGGGTCTTAATTTTCGATTGAAATCTGGAAAATAACATATTTTTTCTGGCTTGATATTTGTTTAATCCTGAAAAATTTTCCTTATTCCTAGAGCAATAATTGCGGAAGCCACTTTTGCAGAGAAAACAAAACAATTTTCAAAAACAAAATCAAAATTACGATGGCAATCCATTTAAGCTTCTAAACTATTGACACTTTTTATTTTTGTAAATGAAAATATGTGCACGATATTCATTATGATTCTCATTCAAAACTGAAGCTAGACTGACATAAGCGGTTAGAAGTTTTTAACTATTCCAAATCAGGGTTACAAAACATTTAAGTGAATTTTTAAGTTGGCCAAGTTTAAATGCACTGAATAAATAAAAATGCTATGTAAATTCGATTTGTGGGGAGGTTAATTTCTTAACTAAATATATGAATTTTTAAAAGAAGATTTTGTTTTGAATTTTATGATTAATGTGAAAAAGATTTAGTTACAAACTAATCTAAAATTCTATGAAAAGTTTGCTTAAATATTTTGTATTTAAGAAAAGTTGATTTTAAACTTAATTATGAAGAAAATTAAATGTGTTACATAAGATTATTTTTAATCAAGAAACCTTATATTTCTCAAATGAAGAAGAACATTTTTTTAAATTAATTTTGTCTCATCAGAATAATAAGAAATTTCGACATTATAATAATAATAAAAATAGTGGTTTTTGATAGTAGTGTTTATAATCTTATAATTTTGATTATTTAGAGAAGTTTGATTTTAAAGAAAAGTATGAGTTTAAAGAAAAGTATGATTTTATAAAAAATATAATTTTGAAGAAAAGTATGATTTTAAAGAATATTATGATTTTAAGGAAAAATATTATTTGAAAGAAAAGTATGACTTTAAAGAAAAGTATGATTTTAAGGAAAAATATGATTTTAAGGAAAAATTTGATTTTTAAGAAAAGTAGGATTTCAAAGAAACGTAGGATTTTAAAGAAAAGTAGGATTTTAAAGAAAAGTACGATTTTAAAGAAAAGTACGATTTTAAAGAAAAGTACGATTTAAAGAAAAGTACGATTTAAAGAAAAGTTTGATTTTAAAGAAAAGTTTTATTTTAAAGAAAAGTTTGACTATATAGAAAAGTTTGATTTTAAAGAAAAGTATGATTTTAAAGAAAAGTATGATTTTAAAGAAAAGCTTGATTTTAAAGAAAAGTTTGAAGATGTTGGTCCCCAGTTTACCGGCCTGGATCCTAGCTGCCGGTCATGAATGGATCTACCTGGCGACACAAACTCTAGGTAGGCTTATTAGGGGTTCTCAAGGGAGTGTTCATCATTTTGGAAATTAATATTATTTTCTTATTCTTGGATCTTGGAAAACAATTAAGTCAATATTACGACTGAATTTTGTTTCGAATATTAAAATGTTTTGAAAAATACTGATGGAAGACTTAAAAATTGAGAAATATTTTTGTCATCCTCTTGTAATCTTCACAGTCCTGGGTTTTAAACCTTCAGATTGCAAAGTTGTAGGGGGTGTTGGGTCATTTCATAGAAAGACATTATGTAGATAGGACATTTCATAGGTAGGATATTTCATAAGTAGGACATTTCATAGAAGACATTTTATAGACATAACATTTCATATACAGAATATTTTATAGACAGGGCAATTCATAGACAGAGAATTTTTTTTAAATAATCTTATCTAATAAATCACACCCCTCCACGATCTCTCTGATTATCACATCACATATTATTCATTTTTTTTTGCTTTAAACTGACAGCGTAATTTATTGATTTCTTGTTAGCTTCAAACTGATCACATTTTCCAAAATTGTGACACATTTTTTACATTTTACACATTTTAAGAAAAAAAATGCTTTTATGTCTTCTTTGAAATTACATATCTCTGTAAATTCTTCTCTGTCCATGAAAATGCCTGTCTAAGAAAAATCTACTCTGTCTATAAAATTTCCTGTCGATGGAAAGTCCTATCTATGAAATGGTCTTTCTATCTATGAAATGTCCTATCTGTGAATTTCTTTTTCTTTGAAATGTCCTATCTATGAAATGTCCATCTATTGACAATTCTTATTTTTTTAAAGGGATGTTTTTGTCCCCAGGACATGATCGGGTTGTTGTGATCGATTCTCGAAATTTTGGTGTTGTATGGGCTTTGTAATGATCTGCTAGGTGCTATAATCTGGCAGCACATTCATTCGTCCACGCTTCATACTTTCATACTTTATACATTAAAATATTGAAAGAATCTAATCATTCTTTCAATTCTCTAGATTTTTTTTATATCTTTTCATTAAGTTTAAAAGTAAATAATTTTGTAAGATTAGATTTTCATTATTAATTTACTTAGGGATTTAAGAGATTTAAACTTTAAGTTAAAATGGAAATTTCCAGTTTATCTCAAAAGTAAACATAAAAAAAATATTGAAAAAATATAATCATTCTTTCAAATCAATTGTCTAGTTTTTTTAAATATTTTTTCATTAAGTTTAAAAGTGAATAATTTTGTAAGATTAGATTTTTATTATTAATTTACTTAGGGATTTAAGAGATTTAAACTTTAAGTTAAAATGGAAATTTCTTTTTATGTAGTTTTTACAAAGGATAATTTTTTGATATTTTGGCCTTCAGCAAAAATTGGGAATCAAATTCTAAATTTTGAACACTTAGTCATTGGCAAGGTTTAATTATACATAATCGTCTAATAAGAACTTTTATTGTTAGATGTTGGTAATGTCCCTTATAACTGTGAAAAAGGAAGACGACATTTAACCCATTTTATGTGAATTGTATGTTGTCGTGAAACAAATAGTTTCAAATAGTTTCTCTAGGAACTTAAAAATCAACTGATAAGCTGAAATGGGTCAGTGTACAGAGGAAGGGAACCCCTGGACGCCATGAGCCTCCACCATGCAGTAAGAGCCTCCGCTATACAGAATAGTTTATATAGTTTACTTTTTTGTACTTTTTACAAAATAGTGGCATAAAAAGTTTATCAAGTATCAGAAGTATTAATCAATTATTATAAATAGCGACTACTCATGACTAGTACAGTGGTTTATAAATAGCGACTACTCATGACTAGTAAATAGCGACTACTCATGACTAGTACAGTGGTTTATAAATAGCGACTACTCATGACTAGTACAGTGGTTTATAAATAGCGACTACTCATGACTAGTACAGTGGTTTATAAAACTTGAAACATTTCTGACGCAAAAAGGAAAACATTTAGAGAAAACATTTAGAGAAAACATTTAGAGAAAACATTTAGAGAAAAAGTTTTGATTTTATTTGATATTTTTAAAGTTTTGATTTTGTCTATACATTTTTTTGTAATTTATATCAGAACAAGATACTTCATATTGACAAATAATCAGAATATAAAAAAATTTCCCAGAAATAAATTTCCAAATAGTTTCCTAACTGCGTAAGAAATGTTTTATTGTAAAACATGAATCTTATAAACCACTTTATGAGTCAATATAAGTCACAAATCATGACAATCAAAAAACAACATTAATCTGTAATAAAATTCTTGTGCCACTATGCTTTAAAAAAATGAAATAATTCTATATTCCATGTTAAAATCTAGAGTTATAAGGAAGCTGTGTTGTATAGACGAGGCTCGTTTACTGTAAAACGGAGGCTCATACTGCATGGCGGAGGCTCGGTCTGCCTGGCAATTTTGGGAGGCTCGTGTCTACATAGCGGAGGCTTATGGCGTCCGGGGGTTCCCTCTCTCGTGTACATTGCTAAATTATTGTGTTTTAATGGTCTTTGAACTATCTCAAATCATAACTTGAGTCAATCGTCTTCCTAATCTACAGTCTCTCCTTTCAGAAACTATTTTATGATTTTGCGAATGAATCAAATTTCTAATTTTCTATAATAGCAGAAGGATATCTCACTCCGATCTATAGAATCAAGATAATGGTCAAAGAAATTGATTATTTGCCACAAACTTAAGTTTTCTAATCTCAATATTTTTTTAATCTAATGCTGTAAACCTTTGATATTTCAAACTGAGATTATATTTTCTAAAAGAATTTATTTTTTGAATTATAAGGTCTACGAGATGTGTTTCAAAGATACAGGATATAAAAAAAACACTAGTTTGTGGCAAAGGCTTAATTCCTTTATTCGACACTACTGGCACGACTTTGTGGCCTCGTAACACCTCTAGTTTATATATTATGTCCGTTTATGAGAAAGGAAATATTTTTAGTTGCATATTTGTTTTGTTCATCTCAACAGCTCATTCAAAAAGGAGTTAAAATTATGCGTTTTTTTTTAATTTGCTTGGAGGAATTTATTTTTTTCCAAAATCCCTTTGATAATTCGAACTATGAGTTCTGTTAGATCAAGTAATCTAAGTTTGAAATATTTAGATTTACATGATCAAGTTGCAAAGATATAGGGATTTGACAATTTGAGTTTGTGGCAAAGACAACCTATTCCTTTAATAAATTTGATTAAATCTATTTTATTGATTTAATGTTTTTATATTTGATATTTTAGATCGAGATTTGTTGACAATCTGGAGATTTATCGGTGTTCTTTATAAAACATTGTCAGGTAAATAATCAGAAAATTAAAATTTAGGCTTTGTTCAAACTCACCATCCTTGTTACAATGGTACATGCCAGATTCACCATGGTACCCTGATATTTTTCTCTGAACAAAAAATAAAGATATTTTTCACATGCAGTGTACTGCAGATATATGCTGCCGAGAAATGTATGGAAATTTTTTGTTACTCTGATAAAGGTTTAAAGGGTTCTGTTGGGTCGTTAAAATATGCACCAACAGTCCCTTAGGAACCAGGGGCGGATACAGGATTTAAGTGAGAGGGGGGGGGGGGGCAAGATTTTTTAGGAACAAAAAGAGTCAAAATTAATGACTAAAAAACTAGATTTTTAACTTTTCACACATTATAGTTTATTAAGACAGATATTTTTTCTGTTTTGCACTAGGGTTTCTTTCCCTGAAGCATGCTATTGAGAAGCTATTCTGAAAATGGGAACAAAAAAATCCAAATTCAGGGGGAGGGCTACGCCCCTCCCTGAATCTGTCAGAGAGGGCGAATGTCCCCCGCCCCCCCCCTGTATCCGCCCCTGTTGGGAACATTTATAAAAAAATGCATTGAAAAGAAATTGGTATGATTCAAACACGATATTGGATTGTCATAAAAATGGAATTCCAATTTACTCTTCAAAAAATTATTTTGCTTATTAAAAATGTTATTAGTTGTTGGAGGGAGGGGGGGGGGAAGTTACGAATAAAGTAAATGTAAATTGAATCGAGTTTTTGCCACAAACTCTGATTTTCTAATTCCTTTATCTTTGGAACCCAATGCCACAGATCTTACATGTTTCAAACTATGGATTTTGATAGATCAAATAATCTAAGTTTGAAATAGCAAAGGTTTACACCATCAAAGACAGAAAAAATTTGAGTTTTTTGTTGCATAGACTCAATTCCTTTGTTGTTTTAAAGAATGAATCTATTTTCAGCAAAGTACAAGAATATGAGTGTAACACAGAAATTTCTGATTACTGCTGCTAGACTTCCAGATAAGGTTTGTTAGAATTAGAGCTGGGCAAATTGCCGTTAACGAAACGGAGGTTTTTGAAAATTAACAAAAGAATCTGTTACCGAACGGCAAAAACCGGTCATTTTTAAATCGTTAAAAAAATTAAGGATGAAAACGAAAATGAAAAGGGTGTGTGTTTATGAAAATGGCAACTTTTGTTCTTTATTCTTCTAATATTGCATGAAACTTTCATGCATTTTGATGTTTTTAAATGTCGTCTTCAGCCCCCACCCTTAATTTATATTTCTGAACGTTAATTGAATAAAAACACCATTAATAAAATTGAGATCCTTAACTAACGGCAACTTTAAAAAACGTTGTTTAAGTAACCGTTAACGAAACGGCTAGAAAAAGTTGGAACTTGCACAGTCCTAGTTAGAATATATACAGTACACCACTATCAGAGATAGTTATATATATATATACGTTGCCTATTTCAAAAAAATGTTCCACGGGCAACGCCGGGCCCTTCAGCTAGTATTCTTTATTTTTAGAAATTGCTGACTTTCTGTGGTGAGAATGGAGACACACATTTGACCTTTAGGGACAATGATTTAGAAATAATTTTAAACTTTTGAGGGACGTTGTCAACTTAATGACAATTTTACCCATTTAAATTCTTCTGAAAAATATTTAAAATGGTTTTTTTAAAAGAGTTGAATTCTGATAATTTCTTCTTCTCTGTTGCATATATATCCGTAGATAAGCAAGTAGATAAGCCACAGTTAAAAATTACCAATTTCAAAAAGAAAACCAAAAAAGCTTTAACCTTTCTGCTCAGATTAGGGTTTAAAGGATACCATTGTGAATCGATCATTCAGCTTTTATAAATGGAGTCGCTAAAAACTAAGTCGCTTGTCCCTTTAAACCGGGGTAAACGATATAAAAGTTTAAAGTTAAATTAAAAATTTGTGAACCTGTGCAAGGGTGAATATTTTTCAGATTTTTGATGTTTAAGGGGGGGGGGGTAAAGAAATTGGACAACAAAAGACAAGTTTTTTTTCCTTTATTGATACTTGTTACCCAAACATTCAATTATTTTTATTTTTCCCTCGTTCAGCCAAAAAAAAAGGTTATGGAAAATATACACCCCTGGTCTTCTGTCTCAAGTAGCATAACTAAATAATCAAGTGCTGAGATGATTAGACACTGAGACACATCTTTTCAAGTAGATTATTTAACACAAATTCAATTCGAAAATGAGACAGTGACTCAGTAAGACACAATTATTATTGTCAAAATTTATAATTTCTAACAACGTTTTTACTGTTGTTCATCTGACATTCCACTCTTTAAATGCAAAGGTCATTCAAAATTAGTTCAATCGTGCTAAAAATTATATTGTCTCTTTATATAACAGTAAATCTGCAGAACTATTGAAGAACTAATTAAGAAGAACAATACTGTTGTACAATTTTGTTTTGCAACCAGAGCTGAAAACTTTAGAATGGTGGATATCGAGATTAATGCTTGATCCTCTCTTTTTCTTAATATCAAGACTAACCTAATCTTGTACTTGTATCCTGAAAAGTGTATAAAATTCAACCAATCAGAGTCGCATATATGAAGCCGATAAATTTGGAAGTTTGCGCGCCATTTAATATTAATATACAGAAATGGGAGGAACTCTCTTTTTTTTTAAACTGGTTTTTGATTTTTCTCTACTTTATCCAAGAAAGAACGGTTTAAAGGGACTGTAAAGGAAAAATGAAAGGGGGTATAGGCTGAAAGCTAATCACTTTAGCTCTTGATAGCGACCCATGAAAGTTTTATCTGATGTTCCTGTCTCGAGAAATTGATATAAAACTGTGTTAAAACTATACGAAAGTTCATATATGTAAAATTGAGAAAATCTTAAACTTAAATCACGTGACTAGAACTGTCACCAATGGCAGAGCAGTATACTGGTCACATGTCTCCGCCTGTATCACGTGACCACTGCACTGCCATTGGTGGAATTTATGGTCTAGCAAGACGGACGTATAAAAAATATTATGAATTAAATCTATAAAAAATAGAAATAACAAATATAAAATTAGAATTGGAGTAAACCTAAGTTACAATTAGCTTTCTCTGGATATCATCGTTTTCAGATTGGTTGCATATTTGCTGAATTTGATCTTTTTAAACCCACTACTTTTATACAAAATTGTATATATATTAATTTTCGTATAAATTTGACAAAGTTGTAAATCAGTAACTCGAGGTAGGCACATCAGATATAACTTTCATGGGTCGCGATCGAGAGCTAAAGTGATTAGCTTTCAGCCTATACCCCCTTTCATTTTTCCTTTACAGTCCCTTTAAGAAGAAAATCAAAAGTGTTTCCATTGGATACTCAGATTAAGTAATCGGGATTAAGGATATCTCATTCTTAAGTTTTCAGCTCTGATAAGTTTGCTTTTTCACACTTGTGCGAAAAATCAAAGCCAGAAGAGCTACGAGGTCACAAAGTATCGCATATATTTGACCTTCGTCTAGTTTGTAGGTTTCCATTAGAAACAACATCTCAATTATTGTTGATTAGATTTTTTAACACATCATATCTGAGATTCTAGACCAATTAGGAACTTTTGAACCTGACTAGACACAAAAATATTGCCTTGTGTCTCATTTGTCTATAAAGGAATTGAGTCTTGGCCACAAATCCGAATTTTTCTAATCTCCATATCTTTGCAACTTATGGTGCACACCTTTTATATTTCAAAGTTAGATTATATATATAACTATATTAATAGTTTGAAATATCAAAGGTCTACGACTTTGAGTTGCAAATCTATAGGAATTAGAAAATCAGAGTTTGTAGCAAAGACTCAATTCCTTTACATAATACTAATATTCAAGTGCTGAGCTATTAAGTTATTAAGCTATTAAGCTATTAAGAGTCTGAGACACATATTCAATTAAACGCACAAATTCAAATGAAAAAATGACACATTGAGTCAATCTTACATGTCAGAATTTAACACTTCAAAATCGTTGTTTTTGTTGTTATTATCAGACTGTACTATTTAACTTTGAAATTACGTACAGTCCTTTTAAAATGATATTGCCTCTTTACAACTGAAAATTTCACTCTCGTCCCTAGTTTCTGCATAATAAACCTGGGATATTACACCCGTTTCTATATAATAAAGCTCTTCGCTCATATATATATATATATATATATATATGTATATTTGTTTGTATGTTCGCTATAGCTGGAGGCCAAAAAGCTGAACCGAATGGGCTGACATTTTTTGAGGGAACCCTTGAGTACCCAAGGGGCTTACAAAAGCAATTTTTTTTCATGGGCATTGGACAATTTTTCATAATATTCAGAGCTAAGCTCAGAACTAAAAATTTTGCAAGATCAAATAGTTGAAGTTTTAAATATCAAGTAAATAAATACCCCACTGGTTGCAAAAATATAAGGAATAAAAAATCTAAATTAAAAGCTAGTTTTTATTTCTTACACTCCGAGAAGGTTAAACTTTTAAGATCGATGGGCGGGGAAAATATAACGCTAACAATATAACAGACCAAAAATATAACTGACAATAATATAACTGACAATAATATAACTGACAATAATATAGCTGACAATAATATAACTGACAAAAATATAACAGATCAATAATATAACCAACCAAAAATAATACCATTTTCGACCAAAAATATAATTTTTTTGGCTAGAAGTATGACCATTTTTGATTAAAAATATAACCATTTATTTCACCAAAAATACCACTATTTTGACCAAAAGAAAAAAAAATTAATCCAAAAATGTAACTTTTTTAGTCAAAAATATAATAACTTTGTTCTATCAAAAATATAATTATTTTTAGCCAAAATTCTAACTTTTTGACTAAAAATTTAACTTGTTGACCAAAAATATAACTTTTTGACCAAAAATATAACCATTTTCAGTGAAAATATAACCATTTTCAGTGAAAATATAACCATTTTCATTAAAAATATAACCATTTTTCAACCACTCTTGTCCACTAAAGTGTCCCCCCCCCCTTGCTGATAGTAAAGGAATGTGTATATCCTGCTCCTGGAGATGGATACTTGACACTGATTCTTCGTAATTTGCGAAGTTTCTTATATTAACTAGAACATTTTCTGTTTATTGATAGAGCACTTTATGTTTTTTATTTGATAAAATTCAGACGAATCCCATTTACGCATTAATGATAATTGATTCTCATCATCAGAAAAGCGCTCAATGGTTAAATTTCTAGTCAAAAAATTTAATATTTTTGTCAAAAAAAATGATACTTTTAGTTGAGAAATGTTTTTTTTGGGATAAAAAATGTATTTTTTGTTAAAAATGGATATATTTTTGGTTTAAGCATAACTGTATTTTTGGATGAAAAATGGTTATATTTATGGCTATAAAAAGTTTATATTTTTAGATAAAAATTGTTATATTCTTGGTTAAAAAATGTTTTTAAGTTAAGCAATGGTTATATTTTTGGCTAAAAAGGGTTATATTTTTGATAAAAATGATTATATTTTTGGTTAATATCAGTTATATTTTTGATAAAAATGTTTATAGTTTTGGTCAAATTATTTATAATGTTTATATTTTTGGTTAAAAAAATGGTTATATTTTGGTTAAGAAATGGTTATATTTTATGTTTAAAAAATGGTTATATATTTGTTAGTTATATTTCTGGTTAGTTATGTTTTAGTTGGTTATATTTTTGGTCGTAATACTTTTGGTATATTATTAAAGTTATATTTTCCTGCCCATCTTAAGATCCATGAGCCCGCGTTGAAGTCTCGAGTTTACGTCCTTTGTCTGGGGGTCTAGTCCCTCACTTTTAACTTTTGACGTTCAAAGTTAGAATCGACGAAGTAGAAACCTTTTTTAAGATTAAACTAAGAATAATCATTTAGGGATATTCTAGTCTGGCAGCTAATTTTTGTGAGTTATTTAAATTGTAGATTTTTGAGATTTTAAAAATGAAGAATTATTGTTTTGGATCAGGGAAGCACAAGAGAAATCCTGTCAGGTTGCAAGATGCTTTCAACAAAGAGGATACAAGAAGGGAGACGTGGTAGCTCTAGGTAAGTTGATACTAGGAGAAGGGGGAAATGTTACGAGGGGAGATTTTTTCAATTTCTTTGTCTTTGTTTTCGACGAATAAGCTTTCAGAAAAAAAGTGCTATTTCAGGAAAATCTTTATAAAATNTGTTTGTTATTTTTCCAAGCTGAAGTAAATTCTTGAAAAAAAACTATTTTTTTATTTTGAATGAAAGAATCAAGTTCTTCTCGTCATTCACTCACTCTCATAACCAAAAAAATGGGTCAATCTTCTCCAAATATTTTTATCATTATTTCTCATGCACATATATTTTCTAAATATTAAAAAATATGAATAAAGATGAATTTTTCTAAACAGCCCTGGAGGATAAAGATAACCTTTATTTAAGAGGAATATAAAGATTAGATTGTAAAAACTGAATAAAATATCTTTAAATAGAATTTTAAGAAGCTTCAGGTTTTCAGGATATTTTTACACTTTTAGAATTTACAATCCTTAGCATCAAATATTAAAAAAATCACATGAAACTCTTTTCAGTTTTTTAAGATACGGTTTTCTAGAAATTGCATCAAAATTTCAAAAAATTTAATTGCCCTTTATTTAAAAAAAGTAGGCTGTTAAGTGTACAGGGTGATTTTATTAAAATTTATAATTTTATATAATTTTTGAAGATGATCATAAATTTTTCGTTTAGATTCATTTAGATCCCATCTATGTACGTACTAAGATTTTTATTATTTTATTTTTTTTTTGGGGGGGGGGAAGGGGGATGAAAAATTGAAATTTTTCATAAATTTAAAATTGTTTCCCGCTTTCTCTTCAATAAACATTCCAAACATGGGAGAAATGGATTTTAACAAATATTCATATCCCTGAAAACGGATCCTATACATTTCCGACATAGAACGGAATTGTATCTTAAATAGGTTGGGTTTAAAGTTGCTTTTTACTTGAAGGTGATCAAATCCAAGCTCGCTTTATAAACGTCAAAACGGCTAAACCCAATTGGCCCATATTATTATGGCAACCCACATGACCCCTAGGATGGTTTATAGCCAGTTAACAGAGAAAAATTTGCCTGTAAAAATGTCCAGTGTTAGAATTTTAGAAATCTATCAAAGTTAACAGAAAATTCCGCAAAACTATTAGAATCGCAAACCTATGAGAATAGGATATATTGTTTCTTGACTAACTGTAGAGTTTATTCTTTTAAACTTGTCTTAATGTTCTCCATGAATCCTAATTTATTTAGTTATGGAGAACAGGATAGAGTACTGCTGTTACTGGTTAGGGTTGTCTATGCTAGGTGTTGTTCCCGCTCTCATCAACTCAAACCTTAGGTACTATAGTTCAAACCCCAGGTACTATAGTTCAAACAGGTACTATAGTTCAAACCCCAGGTACTATAGTTCAAATCTCAGGTACTATAGTTCAAACCTCAGGTACTATAGTTCAAATCTCAGGTACTGTAGTTCAAACATCAGGTATTATAGTTCAAACCTCAGGTACTATAGTTCAAACCTCAGGCACTAAAGTTCAAGCCTCAGGTACTATTGTTCAAATCTCAGGTACTGTAGTTCAAATCTCAGGTATCATAGTTCAAATCTCAGGCATTTTAAATCTCGGGCACTATAGTTCATATATCAGTTGTTACTATAGTTCAAACCTCAGGTAATATAGTTTAAACCTCAGGCACTGCAGTTCAAATTTCAGGTACTATAGTTCAAACCTCAGGTACCATAGTTCAACTCTCAGCTACTATAGTTCAAATATCAGGTAATTAAGTTCAAACCTGGAGTACTAAAATCTGAACTCTTTTCTAACTATTCATTAAAAGTTCAAGAATTATTATGTACTGTACACTGTAAATTGTACTTTTTACTCTCTTTGTGCAAATTACTTTATATTGAATACTCTATTGTACTCTATGTTTTCTAAATTGTACTTTATACTCACTGGTACTCTGTACTTTCTATATTGTAATATGAACTCTCTATTTTCTAATTTGTAACCTTTGTATTGTGCCATGTACTGAGTGCTCTCTGTATTGTTCTCTGTACTCTCTGTATTGTACTCTGTACTCTATGCATTATACTCTGTACTTCTTATTGTACTCTGTTATCTCTGTATTGTACTTTGTATAGTTGTATTATCCTCTGTACTCTCTCTCTTGAAATGTTTATTTTAATGTAAAGTACTTTTATTTTCTATAATCTCAATATTTTACCATCCTTCATTCATATAAACAATATATTATCTAAAAAAAATACAAAAAAAATATTTGCTCTATAAATAAAAAAGGATAAAATACTTTGAGTAAAGTTTATCTCTGTGGGATTATTTGCAAATGAAAAACATTATTAATATTTAATGATAAAGGATTTAACATTTTTGCGGGGAAGGGTTGCTATGGGTGGTTGGATAGTGGGGATATAAAATTGAGACTTTACCCCTTTAGAACATGCAGCGTAAAAAATATTTAATTTATATCTTTACAACCTGATGATGTCCAAAGATATTCAAATAGTAAAATTAGATTATGTTGAGATTATCAAGCACAACCATTTTAAGAATGTCTTTTAAAAAATGCTATAAAGCACGTTTTTGGTTGTAGTTTAATAGGAAATTATACATATGTTGTCGAGGTTATCAGGTTGCAAAGATATAGGGATTAGAAAACTTCAGTTTGCTGCAGTTTTTGTATTTTTATTTAAAATATTTATTTCTAGGAAGGAGGGTTTACTTCACACAATTACAATTGTTAAAAGCAAAGCTGTGATATACTCCGCAGAATTAGAGCAAGGTAAACTTTCTTGATTGATCTTAATAACCACGAAAATGTTTAATGTTGTTGAAGTTTTGAACACAATTTTTTGTGGCCTTGTCCTGATTCGACACTCAATTGATAGTGGGCTACGCATTTATTTATAGCGCGAAATTGTATTGCAAGAAAAGCGGCAGTATATTGTGACAATCTACGGGTGCTTTTGTTTTTTGGCGGAAAAATCTGCTGATCATTAATGCGGGAAAATCAGCTTAACTTTAATGCGGAAAAATCAGCTGTGAAGTATAAGGCGTATTAATAATGGCGCGCGGATAAAGCAGCTGCATATCATGATGTGGAAACTTAGTTTTTAATTAACTATTTGAGAAGAAGGATGATGTGGAAACAAAAAACCGAAAAATTCAACTGGATTTAATTTTTTTTTAAAATAACTATTTGATTGTTCAGCGATCTCTGATATATCTGGTGAACTATCTGATGATACTGAGCTGTTTTGTGTTGATGAACGAGCTGATGATCGAGGTTTAGATCTCCGTAGCCTACTCAAGGACCAACTCAATACTCAGATTGATCTCAAGTAAGATCTTTAAATTAATTTTCTTTAACGGCCAAATGGACAGTAAGCGTAATTTTAAGTGACCCTCTATGTTAAGATAGCAATTTGTACAACAACGCCCTGAAAAGCTTTGGTTGTTCATGTATGACTTTTAGGGCGATTCACGCCCATCTTTTTTTTTAAATTGTGAACATGCTCTTTTTGTGTACATCGTAAAACAAAACAAAAAAGTTTGCGGATTTTTAACAAAAAAATTCCTGGATTTTCAAAATGTTCAAAAATTTAATGAAAATCGAATTTTTATGGAGAAAAATATTTGAAATTTTGTACATTCATTAACTTTCCCTGAGTCCACGTGAGATCCCACACAAAATTTGAGCCTGATCGGTTCAGCCGTTTTGACGTTTATTGGATATAAACAAACAAACACCCAGACAGACAAGCTAAATTTATATATAGATGTATCGGTTTTCTATCGTCACATGGACATTTCTTGCTTAACAAAATTTAATGGAAAATTATCAGAAATAAACACTTTTCAAAGTCAGAGTGCCGACTTTAAACTTCCATGTTTTGAGCAGATTAATGTTTAAGGGTACCCTTGTAAATCTGACATTTTCATTAACGGTCACTTGAAATTACGTTTACAGAGCGTTTTTCAGATTTTTTTTGGACACCCGTTGTTATCAAGGGCTATACAGGAAGGGGGGGGGGGGGAAGGAGAGAAATACCCTACCAAAGTAAGGGTTTCTAGCCGAATTTACCCCTAATTATCTCATTCATATGTTCATATGATTATCTACTCCTTCTTTTCAAGTTAGAAATAAATATTGTATTTAAAAAACGTATGTAGAGCTTATGATAAATATAATTAAACGGATTTTCTTAAAACTTGAAAAAATTTCACTTCTGTTAAGTGTAGTTCATTATTTGTTTCAAATATCTCCTTTCGTCAGCATACTGTAATTAATCTGTTTAATGTTCGGATGATTTATCGAGAAATTTCCAACATTTCAATAAAAATATTCTCAGAAATATTTTCTTTTGTGTAAATCCTGAAGGAGAATTATTATTTCTATTCTTTATGAAATCCAATTTTATTTAATAATTGTGAAGTGTATTATATAATCCAATGATTCAGCGTTTTTGAGAATTCATTTCTGTTGAAGGAATTAGTTTGTACTATTTAATTTAAACAAAAAAAAAACTGTGATTCTGAAGAAAAAAGGTTAAAAAATAAAAAAATTAAAAATTATGCTCTAAAAATGGTATTATATTTAAGATAATTATACTTTTTCAACACTCAGCTTTTCACATTAAGATTTTATAATTATTATATTTTTTAATCTAATTTTTTTTAAATTTAGACATACAGGGTACAATGATGATCTCTTTTATATCTACACGAGTGGAACAACAGGCCTACCTAAAGCTGCAATTATAAAAAGCTCAAGGAAGCGTAAACAATTATTGATAAAGAAATAATGTTAAATTGAACTAAAAATGCTGTTTATTTTTCGTAAACTTAATTCATGTAAAATCTGTAGGTCAAAAAATTATTGTGTTGAACGCAATAATATTCTTATAAATACATTTATTCAATATTTTGCGTTTAGATACATGTTTACAGTATACGCTTTGTTCTGCATGGCAAAGGTAAGAGAGGGGGCCCGGTGTCATGCCTGCAGAGAACTCGTACCTGCAGCGGACTCTGGTTATGCACGCGGCAAAGCGCAAGTTTCTGGAAATGTAAACAAACAAGAAAAATTCGATTTATTTGAATTTACGGCAAATTTTCCGTAATTGATCCGTCGTTTTAACGCATAGGGTCTGTCCTAGAACTAGAGAAATGTTTCATTTACGACCCCCCCCCCCTTCATCTATGGGTTTTAACCTCTAGAAGAACTTTTTACTACAAAAAAATGAATTTTAGTAGACTAAAAAGCCTAAACACACTTTTTTCGGAAACCTTGTAGTCTAACCCTGAAATAATAAAAAATAAATATTAATTTATTAAAATTTAAAAGTTGAAATTGCGTGTGCAAGCATAATAGGGCAGGGGGAGGGGTCGAAAATCCCGATATTAGAACTGAAACAAATCCCTTCCATTCCAGTGTTTGTTTATGTTTAAAGAATCTTGCGCTTTGCCGCGTAACATAACCAGAGTTCGCTGCAGGTACGAGTTCTCTCCGGGCATCACACCGGTGTAGGGTTTCTCAATGCAATGTTCTTAATATATGTACAGTATACATGCCATGACGTGACTGTACAGTGTACAGTATATGTACCACATTGTGACTGTACACTATTACTGAGCTCGAGTTGACTGTACACTATTACTGAGCTCGAGTTGACTGTACACTATTACTGAGCTCGACGTGACTGTATACTATTACTGAGCTCGAAGTGATTGTACACTATTACTGAGCTCGACGTGACTGTACACTATTACTGTGCTTGACGTGACTGTACACTATTACTGAGCTCGACGTGACTATACACTATTACTGAGCTCGACGTGACTGTACACTATTACTGAGGTCGACGTGACTGTACACTATGACTGAGCTCGACGTGACTGTACACAACTACTGAAAACGACCTGACAGTACATTTTGCAGGTGTACGAGGATGACGTCATATACTCCCCTCTGCCTATGTACCATACATCTGCTGGAGCTATGGTGACAGGAAATGCAATTCTTGAAGGGGTTTCTACCATTTCTAGGTTAGAAATTTCCAGTTTTATCGCAACTGAAGCTGTAATTTTATGTGACCATTAATATACAGAGTTTCTTGTTCAATCAGTACAATTCACAACGGAACACTTAAAAGATTTTTCTGATCGCGTATGAATTAGATATCTATGGGGTTCTCTATTAAAATTGATTATCTTTCATTGTGGTTCCTCTATCTTAGTGACTTGTGGAATCCTGTTGCAGAAACAATGAAGGAAATTGTCCGAATTAGATTCTTTTCAACCTCATTGAAATGGGTGCCTTGTGAATTTTGCATGCCACTTTTTCTAAATGGAGGGTCACTTGTAATTAGAATCGCAGCACCTTAGATAATGATCATAAAACTAGTCTTACTTTAAACTTTCCTTATTTAGAATTAAAGCTTTAAAGTAAAACTACATTTTAGATAATGGAAGAAATATTCTATGCATTTATATATTAAATGGGGTATTGTCAATTGTTAAAATTAGTATCTGCAGCATATTTAGTTTGAACCAGGAAAATATATCAATTATATGGTTTTATCAATTACCTACCTCCGGGTAAATATTGATTCTTAAAATTGATAAATTGGATATATCTTCAAAAGAAAAAATATTAAAAATAAGTATTCAACACAAGATTTGAATTTTGAATTAATAGAAATAATATATGTTTTTATATATATTATTGGTATGAACAGAGCTGGGAACTTTATAGTGGTGGATATCGAGACCAATGCTTTATCCTCTCTGTTTCTTAATCTCGAGACTAACCTAATCTTGTACTTGTAACTTGAAAAGTATATAAAATTCAACCAATCAGAGTCCCGTATAAGAAGCCGGAAAATTTGAAATTCTGCGCGCCATACAGAAACGGGAGGGACTCAGTCTGGTTTGGAAAAACCGGTTTTTGATTTTTCTCTGTTTTATTAAAAAAAGATTGGATTAAGCAAGAAATTAAAAGTGTCCAAATTGGATGTTTTGATTAAGCAGTCGGGATTAAAGGTATCCCATTCTAAAGTTCCCAGCTCAGTGAACATAAGAGATCTATTAATGATCAAAAGTGCGCTCAAAAGATTGTCAATAATCAAAACCATGAATAACAAGCATCTAAATAGTTAATTAGCCACCCTAATAAGGAGTACATGTAGGTAGGGTGTAGGGTGGCCCTTGATGTCATACATCATTTCATTCAGGTTTTTTTCATATGTATAACGGTTATATCTAAGTACAAGAATGCAAAAAAAAATTCAAAATGTAAAATCATATGTCCTCAGAAAAAAACGCTATTTTTTTCATATTCAGCAATTTTAAATTGTGCGTTTATTATTTGAATGATCCACCCTTTTCCATGAACAATTTTGTTCCTTCTCAAAAATCATTGTTCGTTACCGAGCTAATTATACAAAAGTAATCTTATTTAAAGCTATAAAAGCTCATTTTAAACATTGCAAGATATTGTGTATTTCGATTAACAATATTTTTCATGAAGGTCAGCTTCCAGAGGTCCTTAACACAGGAAAAATGACCTTAATTGATAAAAAGAAACCTTCCTTACTAGTCTCACGAAAATGACCGTTAACGGTGTCCAGCGTGATTTTGAACCTAGTCACCAAAATAATTCATTCCCGCATGGACAAAATTTGTGAAACGGAAGGATTTTACGGGACTACTCAATTTGGGTTCAGGAAGGGAAGGTCAACCTCAGACTGTGTTTTCATTCTCCTGGCTGGAATCAGGCGTGCAAAAAAGCGAAACCACACTGTTTCCCTAGCTTTTTGTGACATAGCTAAAGCGTACGACTCTGTAAATCGTGAACTTCTTTACCTAAAACTTGATTCCCTGGGGTTTGAGGGAAAGGTAAAGCAGATTATACAGTCAATGTATTACAATGACAATGTGAGAGTCAGATTATGCGGAGGTTTGTCAAATCCTCTATGGTTCACAAGAGGTGTTAAGCAAGGGTGTGTTTTGTCTCCGTTGTTATTTTCTCTCTATGTTTCAGGTCTAGGTAAAGTTTTACACTCTATGAAAGAGGGTGTTCAATTTAATGGCATGACTATTTCTGCACTCTTTTTTGCTGATGATCTTGTTCTTATCTCAAGGACCAAAAGAAGAGGAATGAATAGACTCCTTAGAGCTGTACAAAAATTTTATACTGAAATGGACATGAAGCTTGCAGTGGAGAAAACTGTGATTCTCTCTTATGGTACAAACCAGAATAGTTGGAGGGTCAGTGACTCAGGCCCAGACCTAGAGGCTGCTCTGGTAGCAAAATACCTTGGTGTTGATATTAGTGTCCAAGGACGGAATCTAATTAAACCTAGAGTCCAATATGATTGGGTCTGCCCATGCTTACGATCATACTATCATGGGATGCACCCGTTGGGGCCTGGATAGGTCCCTCACTGCATATAAACTGTGGGAGTGTTGTGCAATTCCCCAGTTCCTGTATGGAACAGAAGCCATGGTCATTTCCAAGTCTACAGTTAGGGAATTGGAGAAAATCCAACACTCAGTAGCTTCCTTCATCCTAAAGCTTCCCCAATCCTCATCACAGGTTATGGGATGGTTGGAGGGGGGGCTGAAATCCATCCAGATGCGTCTGGACGAAAGAGCTCTACTGTTTGCACGCCGTCTCATAACAAAGGAAAATGACATCCTTCTAAAGACAGTAGCACAGGCTACACTGTCAGATGTGACCGACCAATGGACTAAATGTATTAAGTCCTTACTAATTGAGCTGGATATCCCAGATCCAACCCAGATCTCTAAGGCTTTCCTGAAAAAAACGGATTATGTCTAACCAAATTATCAAGCTCCAGTTGACTAAGCAGTCACACACATCACTGAAATGGTTATCAGAACCAAGTAATTGGTTCAAGCCTAATCCTCAATTAAATGACTCCAAAGCGTGTGCTGCCTTAAACCAGTTCAAAGCAGGAGATGCTGGGCTAGGGAACAGGCGTCCTAATCATGTGGGTCAGTCGTGCAAGCAGTGCCCTTGGTGTCATACCCTGGAAGTCTTTGCTAAACTTGATGACCAGCATGTACTATTGGACTGCCCAAGCACAAGCTTCGCCAGGTTCACCACAGGCGCGCAATCATTTCGAGACGCAAGATCACCTTTGATATCAAAGGAGCGGATAATGAAGGAATTCCTTGGGGCGACAGATCCGATGTAAATGTCATGACAGAACGAGGAGTTTGAATTATTTCCATACTCAAGGAATGGAAACGGATAACATATCTACTTTAACAGGTGATAATACAGTTCTCCATGATGGTTAAACTAATGCAGGTAACAATGGGTGTATCAATTGATGGGCTGTGGCAGGGTACGCCTTGTGACTCACGCTATACCTCCAGGTTGTACCCCTCCATGGAATGGAGGCCGGGCTGGATCAGTACTATTCTCACCTGCAGGGTCAGATACCACTGTTGGTGGTCTGGGTTGCTCAAAATGGGGCTTCTTACAGATCTCATTCTCATACTCATACTCATACTCTAAAAAGTATTTATTTGTGTCTGACACAATGTATAACTCATAATGCTTACAACTAGGATTTCCAATGCAAGTGGACTTTACTTGCGCGCAATAAACGCAAAGAAATTGCGCGCAATTGTTCGCTATAGCGCACAATTCCGTCAAACTTTCTTTTGTTTGTGTTTTAATTTTTTGATAATATTCAATTTAAACCTTATGGCACGCAATAAATGCAATTATTTATTGCGCAATTCTGTTCAACAAAAAAAATCAATTTGAATTTTGGTAGTTGTTTTCAATAAACTGAACTTTACTAACATTTCAGTCTCAAATGCTGAGAAAATTAAATTTAAACTTAATTCATATGCAGCATGATAACAAGAAAACTCTAATTTGATTTTAATTGCTTTGTAAAGACAACATTATAGTATATTCATTATACACTGTGGTGTATATTATACACTGAGGTGTACACTATACATTGTGGTGTACACTATACATTGTGGTATTCATTGTACCTTGCGATATACATTGTACCCTGTGGTGTATATTATACACTGTGGTGTACACTATACACTGTGGTATACATTGTACCCTGTGGTGTATATTATACACTGTGGTATACATTATACACTATTGTATACATCATACACTGTGGTATACTTTTAACACGATGGTGTACATTATACACTGTGGCATACATTATACACTCAGTTATACTTTGTACCATGTTGTGTACATTATACAATGTGGTGTACATTCTACACTGTTATACATTGTACCGTGTGGTTTACATTTTACAATGTGGTGTACATTATACACTGTGGTGTACATTATACACTTTGGTATACATAATTCACTGTGGTGTATATTTTACACTGTGGTGTACATTATATACTGTGTTATACATGGTACCGCGTGGTGTCCATTATACAATGTGGTGTACATTATACACTGTGGTGTACATTATGCACTGTAATTTACATTTTACACTGAGGTTTACATTGTACCCTGTGGTGTACATTATACACTGTGGTGAATAATAAACAGTGTTTGCATACTTCAGTGTACTAAACTTGAAGTGATAGCTATTAATTCTCACATTGCAAGGATGAATACTGCTGACATAAATGTATAAATAAGTTAATTTTTTACCCAAAAATAGTAATTAAATGAATGTCTACTAAGCAATATGGCCTAAGAAATCTGTACTATATTAATGATACAGTGTTCTTCACAGAACATGAAATGCAGTAAAAGATCACCAAATATGGTATACAAGTTTAAAATTGTCTAAAGAAAACAGTAGTTGCAGCAATTGCCTCAATTCTGGACAACTGTTTAGACATTCAAAACAATAATAGTAAAATGTCTAATGGCACAAATAAAGCAGTTTTCATTTTTTTTACGTTACTAATATCTGCCTAGTGTCTATGATCTCATGGCGCTAACCAATTCTGTAAAAGTGATACCTATTCTTATGATAAGCAACCTTTTATAAAATTGCTGATATAAATCGCAATGTGACTATTTTTTAAAGTTTAAGATAAATAAACGAAGGAAGACAATTAATCATATAGTTTCTGATGAGTTTTGAATAAAAGTTTTTACAAAGAAGATTCCAGTAGCTTTGGCTCGCCCAAAAACAAACAATGCAGGATTCAAAGGTTAAACCTCTAACAGTTTTTAGGCCTTAAGATATTCGAATTTCTGTTTAATAGTTTAATCAATAAGCCCCACATTAAATGGACAAAGTATTTCTGAATAAGTTTTAATATTTCTTTGTTATGAACTAAATTTCCAGATTTCTCTTTTTGTTCTCTCATATATACTATTCAAATGTTTAATCCGTCAGGTTTGAACTTTTCAATGTTAACTTTAATCCTACTCAGAGATTGTTCCTCTCCGTTTTAAGAGTATTCCAATCCTTCTTAACTACTTATATATATATTATTAACACTGAGGTTTTCATTTAGCTATGTATTTCAGTCCAAGGGAAAAATGTTGACAATATTAATCATATAAATGATTAGTTAAAACGAAAATATAATTACGAATATAGAACTTAATATATAACAATATTAGAATAAAAGTATAAACAATCTGATTTTACAAAATATACATATATCTATCTTTACTTAATACTATTGGATTTCAACCTCTATGAATCAGTTTAGGGTGAATAGATAAATGCGAATTACGGATATGGACAAAACAAATATTTACAAATAAAATGATTTATTACCTAGATTTTCCAATTTGTTTCTTCAAAGAAACACGTCAAAATCACTGGGTCATTTTACAATAAATACAGATCTGAGAGCAAAGATCTAGGATTCAAATCCAACTAACTAACCCGAGTCAAAGTCTGTCCTGGCTTTTTATAGTAAACCATGATAGATTGTTCTAGAACATTCTCGAAGCTGTTGTGCTTGTTTTTTGGCGCTGCTTGATAATTTATTCTAGAACTTTCTTGAGAAAAAAGTTCTCTGACTCACGTATTCTTTGCGTGCATCTTTTCTTCTAGCTGGTTCTAGAAGTTTTAGATGTTTCTACGATCTGTTACCCAGGGTTGTTTAACCTTTAATCTCGATAATTGATGATGGGTATACAGGCTAGATAGTTCCCAGATTCAAGGCCAATTATATCTTTATCATCAATTATTAATTATACAGAGAAACATAGTTAGAATTAAAACTTGAGGTTTTACAATTCTTTCTAAGATGCGTCCAAAAAATGGTTTGTTTTTTAAAAATTGTTTGCTTCGCAAAAAAAAAAATTTCCAAAACTTGTGAATATTTTCACTTGCACCATCAGATCGAAACTTTTATGAGAATCAGTTTGAGAATGAGATCTGCAAGAAGCCTCATGTTGAGCAACCCAGACCGCTTACAGAAGTATCTGACCCTACAGGTGAGAATAGTACTGATCCAGCATGGTCTTCATTTCCTTGTAGGGGTACAACCTGGAGGTATAGCGTGATCAGAGTCACAATGCGTACCCTGCAACAGCCCATCACTTAATACACCCATTAGCATCTGCCTTTTAACCATCATGGAAAACTGTTTTTTTTTTCACCTGTTAGAGTTGTTCTGTTACCCGTCTCCAGTCCTTAAGTATGGAAATAATCCAACTTCCTCTCTCTGTCATGACATTTACACTGGATCCGTCACCTCCCAGGTACTCCTTCATTACACGCTCCTTTGACATCATAGGTGATATGGCATCCTGGAATGATTGTACGCCTGTGGAGAACCTGGCAAAACTTGTACTTGGGCAGTCTTAACAGTAGTTACAGTACATGCTGTTCATCAAGTTTAGTAAGGACACCCTGGGTAGAGCACAAAGGGCACTGCTTGTACAAGTGACCCAGGTGGTCAGGAGGTCTGTTCTCTAGTCTGGCGTCTCCTGCTATGATGTGGTTTAGGGCTCCACACTCTTTGGAGTCATTTATTTTAGTATTTGGCTTGAACCACTTACTTGGTTCTGATAACCATTTCAGAGATGGAGCTTCACAATCTGGTTAGACAGAACCCGTCTTTTCAGATTTGCTCTAGAGACCTGGGTTAGGTTGGAGATGCCTAACTGTTTGTAAGGACTTCATTCATTTAGTCCATGGGCGGACCCAATCATTTTTGACACTGGGTTTGATTAGATTTTGTCCTTGGACACTAATATCAACACCATGATATTTTGCCACCATTGTAGCCTATAAATCAAGGTTTGAGTCACTGACCCTCCAACTATTCTGGTTTGTACCATAAGAGAGAATCACAGTTTTCTCCACTGCAAGCTTCATGTCCATTTCAGTATAAAATTTTTGTACAGCTCTAAGGAGTCTATTCATTCCTCTTCTTTTGGTCCTTGAGATAAGAACAAGATCATCAGCAAAAAAGAGTGCAGAAATAGTCATGCCATTAAATTGAACACCCTCTTTCATAGAGTGTAAAACTTTACCTAGACCTGAAACATAGAGAGAAAATAACAACGGAGACAAAACACACCCTCCCTTTACTCCTCTTGTTAACCATAGTGGATTTGACAATCCTCCGCATAATCTGGCTCTAACATTATCATTGAAATACATTGACTGTTTAATCTGCTTTACCTTCCCTCCAAACCTCAGGGAGTCAAGTTTTAGGTAGAGTGGTTCACGATTTACTGAATCATATGTCATGATGTCGCAAAAAGCTAGGGATACAGTATGGTTTCGCTTCTTTGCACGCCTTATTGCAGCCAGAAGAATAAATCCAAGGTTGACCTTCATTTCCTGAAACCAAACTGAGTTGACCCGTAGAGCCCTTCTGTCTCACAAATTTTGTCCATGAAAGAATGAATTATCTTGGTGACTAGGTTCAGGATTAAGCTGACCGTCCCTACTAGTCTCAGGAAAACACCTGTTAAAAGTAACCAGCTTTTTATCAATTAAAGTCATTTTACCTGTGTTGAGGACCTCTGCAGCCTGATTTTCATGAAGATTATTGTTAACCAATGAAGTCAAGCATGTGAGGGCCTCTGCTCCTGCGCGTTTGAGCATGGAGGTTGTGATGTTGTCTACTCCTGGGGCATGGTTATTTTGGAGGTTGTCAAGATGTTCTAGTCCAAGAGATTCATTCACTGGCACACATATCTCTGGCTCATACATAGTCTCATCATTTTCTGGAGTTATCCAGTCTTGCCATGAATTATTAGACTTGGCCTGAGCCTCTTTAATTAACTGCTCATTCCTATGTGTGAATACAGACGATATCTTCCCTGAGAAGATGAGAGCTAGTTGCTCAAGGACTATTCTTTCTACTAATTCCTTGTTAGTAAGAAGATTCCCATGTTCATCCTTGATTGCTGATAGACTGCCTTTTTTCCTCTCTGATCTCTTGACTAATGCCCAGAACTGTCCAGGTTGTGGAAAGAAGATTCAAGCACGTAAAATTCCTGATCACTTCAAAAATTGTCCTCAGCTATATTTTGAAATTATAGATATAAAATTGGATAATACGCAAACTGAACAATTTACTTTGAAAACCTGGATAATATCCTTTCAACCATTTGTATACAAGCTTGAATCCTCTGAGAATTGGTTTTTACACTGTGCTTATGTTTTGAAAGATAAACTGGTGTTCTATATAAAGCATTATAGTGGAGAGGAGG
The DNA here is from genome assembly GCF_000591075.1 of Eurytemora carolleeae. NCBI lineage: Eukaryota > Metazoa > Arthropoda > Copepoda > Calanoida > Temoridae > Eurytemora > Eurytemora carolleeae. The sequence continues at coordinate 31,593 of NW_019396547.1, read as the reverse complement.
GGAAGGAAACATTCAGCTACAATCTCAAGTTCTCCAATAAAGGAAAAGAGTTCTCTAGGTCTATGAGTGGAGAGTGTACTCCTTTTGATATGGAAATCAAGGATGCCAGGAGAGAAGGATATACACTTGATATCAGTGTCAAAGTTATGAAAAGGAAGTGTTTATTGCCAAACACAGTAAACGAGTACAAATGGGACATTGAATTTGGTTTAATTAAAAACTGAATATAAAAGCTTATCAATGGAGAAAATGTGACAATCTAACTTTGCTATATCCCACATTCTTCTGCCAACTACCAGTTCATTGAACGTTTCTTGTTATTTTACAACATCATTACCTATTAGCTTGCGAAAACAGAGAAAATTATATAGTCTGTAATTTCTTAGTAAACTCCTTTATTGCTCATTGTTATTTCTTGATTAATCCTTTGTCAATTATTCAATGACAAAGTGCAATAGTTGCAATATCTCTCTGAAATCATGGGACGCTGAATTTAGGAACAAAAAACTAAAATATATTTTAATCTTTTACACTTGTGTGGTATTTTTCAAATTGCACAATTCACCAACGTGGAATTTTTTAACCTTAAATTATGTCTTCTTTAAGATACAAAGAAAAAATAATGTAACTCGTGAATTTTTACCAAATAACTATCTTGTCATGTAAATTTTTCAGTAAAGGAGAAAACAATAGGAAAAGGAATCTTATGGAGAAATTTAACAAAAAATAACTTCAAATAAAGAAATGTAATCAGATTAACAGATTAAACAAACTTTATAAATAATGGAAAAAGAACAAAATTTCAAATCAAACTGAATTGAACCAGAGATGGATAGAAAATCAAGGGGGGAAAAGGAAGAAATCTGAAGGTCAAATGTACTGAAAACAAGAATAGCAGTCAATTCAATACCAAAAAATAAAAATATGTTTTGATGCGCAAAATAAAGTAAACTACTCCTAAATCCAAACAAAAAATTAACTTTCATAAAAATAAACAAAAAAGTGAAAAGGAGAAAAAGAAAAAGTGATCAGAAATAAATTCAATAATTTATTAAATTAAATATAATATTAAGAAACAAAACAGAAGGAACTATACAAGGAACCAATCAAGAAGATTTTAAAAACAAAACAGAACAAGGATTAACTCTTGAAGAACAAATGTAATGGTTCTGGGTTTTTTAAATTCTTTAGTTTTATTTTAGTTTGTTTACAATTATTGATTTTAATTTTTAGATTTTCAATTTTAATGCTATAAATTTTTATATTTCAGTATGAACATTTAAATTCAAAATTAATTATTTCAATTCGTTTAAAAGCTTACTCCAAGTATAAATTTATGAACATTAAATTTTAGTTTCAGGATAAAACAAAACCAAACTAGGTCACCATAAAAAATAATGGAAATGAACAGAATTGCACATAAAATAAGGAGAAAATTCATCCAAAATATACTCGAAATAAGGTTATGAAAAAGTAACAGATGACGCAGAGATATTTATATTAAAATGGATAAATATCTGTTCTCAGAAAACCAAAGTCCAATTATGAGATTTTAAAAAATTGAAAAGAAAGCTGGATTACAAATTTCAATACTATCAGGGAACAAAGTACAACAAAGGAATATAATTTTTCTACAAAATCTGGAAGCAATATGTCTTCATTAAAGTGTATTAAAACACTCAAAAAAAGACTCTCAGAAATGTTATTTTCCAGTAAAGTTTCTGAGGAAAAAATTGGAACAATTCATCTCACCATCAGAAAAAAGTTTACCTTATTAAACTTTTTGAACAATCATTTTCACAATCTTTAGGGCAATAAAATTAACAACTGTTTAAGTTTGACTGATTTTTATTTTTTTACTTTTTAAATTCTGTTTTAATATTTTTAAATGAGATAGAATGATGAAAGGGTTGATCGGCACCCTTGCATGGGTCTGGTGTTCATGGAGCACGAAACCCATCCATTTTTTGGAAGTGAAGTCAATTGAAAAAAGAATTATGACAGAAGAATACTACGTTTTCTTGGGGAGATTATCACGTAAGAGAGAAGTACACTTCTAAATTCAAATCTAACTCTGACTGGGCAATCTATTTGCAAGGGAAGTGCAATAAATTTGACGTAGCAAAAAAATTGAGAAAATATCTGGAGTCCAAAGACTCAATCTCCGAAGAAAGAGAGAGATTCGCAGACCGATTCAAACCTGCTAGTAGGAAAGGAAGCCAAGCAAAGAAAATGAAAGAACATTCGTCAGCAAAGAAGAAACTCTCAGATTCATCACAGCGAAAGATAACAGATTTCGGCGTAATAAGACAGTTCATCCAGCTCAACGGAAACTGTGAGCTCAAAGAACTAGAACAGTGACAAAACTAATAAACTACCAAACAAGAGTGATAGTGAAGATGGGAAAAGAGATAAGGAAAGCTCAGTTCGGATTATGTAAACTCTAAGAAAACTATGTCTAGTTTATACCTAGTCAATTATAATTGGGAGTTTATCTTCGTTTGTCTTTGTCTCGATAATATAGTTGCTAATTAATATTAGTACGGTTATGGGTTTTTTAAAAATAAAAATAAAACAGAAAATACCAAAAAAACTTAAATACAAAAAAATCTAGAAAAAGGAAAACAAAAATTTAAATGGAAATTGGTTTTGTAACTGGTTTGAATGTATTGTTTTCAAAAATTGTTTTTTAAAATAGTTTATTTTGTTAAATTATGGTTTAAAATCTAATGTATGTAAAATGTTTATATAGGTCTGGAGTATATAGACCAAGACAGTCTAAATTCATGTTGTTTCTTTACATTCGTCAAAATTTAAACAAAGGTAAACCAATGCTCATTTTAAAATTAAGTAATCATTCCAAAATTCAAATTTGAATTTGATTAATCATTCCAAAGATTCTTATTTGTTAAATTAAATTATTTCAATAAATAAAAAGTAATTTTTAGTTTCAATTTTTCACAGTTTATTCTTTCAGAACCATGAACCCAATAATCACCATTTTATGGGCCATAATGTCAACATTCCAGCATATAAACAACAACACCGGGATGGTGGTAAGAAATCTGGGACAAAAACTGGTTTTGGTTTGTAATTCTATAAAACTTTATGTTAAAGAATTATTGGTTGGAAATAGAACTTATACCATATCTTCTGGATCTGATTTTCACACAAATTGGAAAACTTTTAAAACAAAGGTCAGAAATGAATTGAGTAACTTGAATATTAAATGGCAAACTTTGAAACTTATAAAGACTATCCCAAGTCTGTCACTAAAGAACAACTGTAATCAAAATATTGACAGGATTGCAAAGAAAATTGAATATCATATAAGGGACAGTATTAAATGTATAATGGGCAAGCTGGCTTCAAAAGAAATGGAAAGTATCATTAAAGACTTAAAAGGTGAAAGTTTCTTCAATCTTTCAAGTGGTACTATGAAAAAATTATTGGCTGAATACATTAAGTTGGGTAAAAAATTTACCCCATATTGTAAAGTCAATGTGAAACACGAATTAGAATTATTTGAGCAAGAGGTCGCCAAGATTGTAAATCAGCTTGTGTGGAAAGAATCTCAATATATTCAGACCAAAAATATTTTTGTCAGGTTCAGTTAAAAAGTTATTAAAAAGAAAGAGTCCTATTTAAAAGGCAGTTAAGAAACAAAAACTACGATAATTTTGAGACACAACATCAAATTGAAGAAGTGTTTAAACCAAATTCTGACCAAATATTGGTAGCAGCAGACAAAAATGTGGGTTATGTTTGTATGGATAAATCTGATCTTCTAGCACAATATGATAAAATAAATGAGAAACAACATTTTGGTAAAACTTAATTAACTGAGGACTGGTACTTGAGACACATAATGGAATATCTGCAACTAGCCTCTGAAAACATCCTGGATGAATTAGCAAATATAGTATCGAGCACAGATTGGACAGAACAAAAATCCAAAATTGGCATGTTAGGATTAATGCCTAAAATACTGAAATTAAAAGTTTTAGCAAAAGAAAACGTGGAAAACCTAAATCGCAGTGGCATTAAAAGCTCAATGCGTGATCCCCTCAAAATGGTGCAAAAAGCATTAGACAAGATATACAGTCACTATATTTTATAGAAAACGAGTTTTAAAGACTGCATGGACGTCTTATCACCCTCAGTAACAGGAATTGATGAGGCCATAGAGAGAATTAGGAAAACACACACAGGTAACTGGGGAGAATCAATAGAACTAGAAGGTGATTTCGGGGATTTATATTCAAATCAGTGTTGCCAACCGCCCGAATCCTTAGGCCCAAAACGAGAAAACAGCCCGAATGAAATTGCTGTGGGCCTAAGGAAATTGTGGGCCTAATTTTGGGCCGAAATGGAAATTGTTGATCTTAATCTGTAAAGACGCCCAAGTCAAGGGCAGGTTTCTGTGGATTTAGGATTATTCATATTATTGGATAGTAGTCGACTTCGAGTCGAGTGTAGTGTGTACAGTGTTACAGTGTACACAGTGAAGACAGTATATTATTAATAGATAGAATTAGAAACCAGCATCATACACTTGTACGCTGACGGCACCATATGGGTGGCCGGCAGATATTTTGAATTGAAAAAGTAGATTGTAGAATTATTGTTTAACTTTCCAATATTATCTCGTTTTTATCTTCCGTTCAATTCTTTTATATTTTCTATATGTTAGTGTTAGTGTTAAATATAAATTTTTATTTCAGATTGTTGTAATGAATCAAGCAATAATGGCTAAACCTAGAGGACAGAGAAATTATAACAAGGGATGGGAAATTAAGTTTCCTTGGATCAGACAGGGTGTGTCGAAAAATCGGGCAAAATGTCTTCATTGCAAATCTGAAATGCATGCCAAATTAGACGTTATAAGGACACACAGCCTAGGACTAGGTCATATGTAAGTATTTTTTATATAATGGGCATTTATGGCGCTTCAGGCCCTTTTCTAGTAACCATTTCAGTTGTTAACTGTCAATTTTCAAGCCGCCATTTTATCAGGGGGGGGGGGGGCAAAAAAGCGCTCTATAAAATGACCATTTGAAAGTATTACTTCAATCTACATTGTGAGATTTTCACCTTAATTTGAGTTTGTTTTAGGTTCCTCATCAGAGCACTAAATAAGAATCAAAGTAAAATTCCGTTTTCTGTAGCCCAAACTGTGCCTGATGAGCTGAAAAGTTTGGAAATTAAACTAGCCACAATGGCTATCTGTCATACAAGCATAAGGAAATTGTTTGATCCTAAAGTTAAGTTAAATCTACAAGATTGTTTTCTAATATTTTTTACATTTCATTTAAATTTAGTCCATTAAAGTTTTTTTTATCAATTACATTAGTTATTTATTCATACATTTGAAATATTATAAATTGAAATATTAAATGATCAAATAACATTTTCACAGAACTGTTGATCATCTAACAGAAATTATTAGCAACAGTGCTAGGGGTGGGATAATGGAGAAGATTAAGCTGCATCGAACTAAGGAAAGCAACGTTATTTTAATTTAGAAATGATTACTAAATCATCTCGAATTGTATTGCTACTTGAATTTTAAATTTTAAAATTTTACAGATTTAAAATACAGGGGTAAATTTTTCCTGAATTTTTTTTGTTGAATTGTAGAAATTNGTGTACACTGTACACTTGAATCTTAGAAGGTAATTATTTGGACTGTATGTGTGCCTTTTAAGTATCTTATACTTATGCCTGATATCCAAGAAGCCAAGTGTTATGAATTTACAGTTCGAATTTTGCCCCCCCCTAGGAGCTCCAGGGGGGGGGCAAAAAAAAATTTTGCGCTTCGCGCAAATCTTGCCCCCCCCTACATTTATTTCTGTATACGCCCTTGTCTATATTATATTTTTTAAACATATTAATACAACGTTTATTTTCTATTTTTTAAATTCAAATTGATTTTAGTAATGTAGCTCGTGTAAACAACTCAGTGTGGAGTAGATTCCGATCTAAAAACAACAAATGTGTCCAGATCAAATGCATTTGCCATTCACTTGCATTAGTAGTCAAACACTCATTTGAGGCTCACATGCCTGATAGTATAGCTTTCCTACTCCATGAGGTGCCTGCCCACTTTGCCAGATCTACCTTGAGAAGGGAAGAATTCTTAGAAATTCAGCAAGCTCTGGGTTGTACAGGGGACGGTACACCTTTTAACCGGTACGTGGAAACTAGAAGGTTGGCAAGGGGAAGAGTTATTGAAACTATCCATGCTAACTGGGATACTCTCTGTGCATACTTCCAGTCGATTAAAAATCAAGTTCCTCAGGAGCAGAGATTCAAAGTTGCCAAGCTATGTGAAATATTTCTGGATCGTTCTAAGTACTGTCTTCTCATGTTCCTCCTCCCGATTGTCAAGCAATTTGAGAAGATTAACAAACTATTCCAGGTAAACACAAATTATTAATCGAAAAATCTCCATCCAAATTTTAATAATTATACATTCATGCTCAATTATTGAATAATCTTGTTTATCAGACCCAGGGATCCGGAGAAGCTGAAAGTGCATACAATGCTCTTACATCTTATGCTAAAAGTATAAAAGAATGTGTATTTACTTCTGGTCCAAATACTCAGAAAAAGAGATCGGAGCAGGTGGATCTAGGTGCATTATTTACCATTGAGTGTAGTAAATACAGTAGAGGGAGTGAGGAGATTCAAGCTAAGATAAAGGATGCAAAGAACAGAGCTTGGGCATTCTTGCTAAGATTAGTGGAGGAGGTGGAGAAGAGACTACCTGCCAACCTGGAAGTTTTTAAGCATTTAAACTTTTTCCGACCTTCATCCATCTTCTTGAAAAACTTTGCCGACATGCCATTTATGGGTTGTATCCCTCTGGAGAACCTTGATGACCTTGAAGAAGAGTTCCGTCAGTTTAAGCAGGTGGACTGGAAAAACACAGGTCCTATTAAAGAACTTGAGGGTGGTTTACCAAAGGATTCTGTATCCTTTTGGAGTAAAGTTTTGGAATACACACATCCTTTTGTTGGAGACAAAGAAGATGATGACAATTCAGATCCTGATGATCTGGAACCTCTCAAACCATTCCAGAACCTGGCACTATTCGTTCTTGGGCGTTTTACTCTAGCTCATTCAACTGCAGCAGTTGAGCACATTTTCAGCATTGTGAGTGTGGTTAAGAACAAACAGAGAAACCTTCTTAAAACTGAAATGCTTGAATCCATCCTTAGAGTGAGGAGCTATCTGTATGCTGGAAGTGCTGTGTAACAATGAATGTTAACAAAGAAATGCTTGAGCTGTTAAATGTACAAATGTACAAATCTACTAAAAACCAGGGACCAGATTTAATAAAAATCAAGGCATAGTTGAACCCTGTAGACTAGGTTGAACCACTTCTTGTCAGCTTGAACTGAAGTGAAGTGGTTCAACTTTGTCTATGAGGTTGAACTACATGTCATGCTCCCTTTTCATTAAATCTGGTCACAGGCCCTGCTCCCTGACCCAGAAGATCAGGAGTTCAACCAGGTCGTTGAACTTCTCCCTACTTCTACTGAGTTTTGTTCTATGTAAAGAGCAATGGTTCATTTTTTTCTTTACACTGTTGTTTTTTCATACTTTTTTCTTTCTCTTTCTTTAAGAGGGGGTGCATTTTGGTCTTCTTTGTTAGAAGGAAAATTAATATACCTGTGATCTGTAACAACTAACATGTACAAATATGTATAATTGTTTAATTGTACATATATATATCTATTGTCTAATTTTTTTTCAGATACTAATGCTGAGGGTACAAAAGAAGCAATAAATCAACTATTTAGGTTAAAAATTTAAGAATTAGGCCAAAAATTTTGCTTTTAGGCCCAAAAAAAATTTTTGGGGGGCTTCGCCCCCCTAACTAGTAAAATGGCCGAATTCTTTTATCTTGGGCCTAATTCTAATCTATTTCTGGCCTAGACCGTACTTTTGGAGTTGGCAACACTGATTCAAATTGCATTAAAGAGTTATTAGAAAAATGTTTAAAAGATAGCTGCAAATTAGCTAAACTATCAAATGAATCAATAGATTTTATCGTAAACTTAATGTCGTTGTCAATGAACCATTCATATTTTAAAGAACCAAACGAAATTAATAAAACATTAAAAGGCTTCTCAGTGGGGGACAACTTTGCTGCGAGAGGTAGCAAAATAATCCTCAGAATTTTTGAGTTAACGATATTTAATAAACTACAAGATCACAAACTGCATAAGAATGTGAACAGATATTTGAGATTTCGTGATGATGTATCATTACACGTTACAGGAAATACAGAAACAATGTTAAAAATAGTAAAAATCATAACAATAGGTTACCCAGAAGCAATACGATTCAACGTCAAAACTAAGATTATATATGGGAAGCTTCTAAACATTAAAATTTTCTACAATCCAGCAACTACAAAACCAGTAACAACAGTATTAAGAAAATATAACTCTAAATATGATGTCATTCCTTTTAACTCCACTGTAAACCCAAAATACAAGAAAATGGCAGGATTGTGTCATTTCAAAACAAACAGGACACATACAACATCTGAAGAAGAACTAAGTCGACAAAATCAAATAATTACATCAATTCTAAAAGAAAAAGGTTTTCCTTTAAAATTCATTAAAAACCTAGTAAAAATACCGAAAGACTCAGAGTCATTAATCCAGAATACTAGCACACAGAATTATTGTAATTTTACAAGCACTATAAACCAAGAGTTTCAAGCAAATAAATATGAAACAATAACCAGGTCTTTGATGGAACCAACCCTGAATCCTGGAAATGGTTTTGCTCAAGAAAATAAGGATCCTCAGTCTTATATTTCATCAGCTAGGAAGAAGAAAGTGTTGAATGAAATAAGTTTAGAAAATCTTCAACCTTTTGGAAAATCCAGTTCATTGCTACTTTCTAGTTTTCCTGTTAATAATAGAAGAAATTCTGTTATTAGCGTAGGTTCGTCAATGCTTGTGCCTTGTGTGCTCAACAGTCTTGGCCAGCTCTATGATTCGATTCTCAAGGTTTTCTGTTGGAAACCAATCCTGCAAGTTAAAGTGAAAGGACTCCGATACAGTAAGAGATATTTGAGATGCCACATCTACCAGAGGAACCTGGACTGTTACCTCAGGATTGCTGTCTGTTTCATCAAGCACCATACTGCACAAAAAGAAATTCTTTTATATTGCAGTTTTATAATTAGACATTTTCCCATTAATTAAAGAATTTAATATCCAAAAGCAAATTAAGTTAACTAAGATTGTGAATAGGCAAATTAGTATCCATGTATTCCATACTACCCCCATGCACTAAATTGACTGGGAATGAGGGTAGCCAGTGGGGGGGGGATCTGTGGAAAACATGATCCATTTTGTTGCATACTAAACCCCAGCGAAAGTATTACAGGAGATGGGGGGGGGGTCCAGAATTAGTTCAAAAGTAAAGTATTTAAAGATTGTGAAAAAGCAAAATAGCATCCATTAAATATATACTACTCGCATGAAATAATTAACTGGATAGGGGTTTGTGATTTGGGTCCAGCAAGCAGAACAAGAAAGATTTTTCCTCCCCTCAAGTGAAGGGAGTAGAATAATCTCTAATGAAAATTGAATATGAGACATGATTAAATAATTTGGAGACAATTTGTGAATTAAAATAAGTCAAAATTAGTATCCATGTAATATACCCTACACCTAGTACTAAATTGACAGGATCGTGGGGNTAAAGTAGAAATTTTAAACATAAATATTCAATTTTTCCTGGAGGGAACAACCCATTCACACTAAGAAAACCAAATTCAAAATACGATGTTATTCCATTTAATTCAAATGTAAGTAATAAATATAAAAAGATGGCAGGGTCGTGCTATTTTTGAACTGGACACACGTCTAGTAAAGAAGAATTACTAAACCAAAATTTATTAGCAAAGCAGAGTTTTCCTACCACATTTATTCAAGACATAAAATCAAAACAGAAGGCAGAGAATCAAGGAACAGAAAAGAAAAGATTTACAGGACTAGCCGAGTATAATAAATTAAGCAAAAGACATATTTTCTTAAAAAATGTTGTCAAAAACTCAGTTTTAGGTAAAAACAAACACTACCTACCAGCAGAAGTCCCTGGGAAAAAATAGAACAGTTTGTGTTCACGATTAGGAAACTGAGAAAACAACTCAACTTTGAAAGAGCTACATAAACAAATAGGTTTTTTTTTCAAGAAAAATGCAAAATGAGGAGAGATGTAAAGGACTCTAGGACGGAAAATTAACAATCATGGTAATTTTTTTAACATAACAGTTTTAATACCTGTTGCGCAGGCAGAATGGGATAGGCCAATTCGTCTGCATATATACATTGAGTTTTTTTAAAAAAAGAATTTAAAAAGCAAGACCCAGCATGGATCCAGTGTCAAAGGGGCACTGGACCCATGTATTGAAGAAGGGTCCAGTGCCCCTTCTTTAAAGAGCACATTTTACATTAACCCAATCTCTGCTGGGGTACTTGAAAACCAGGATACGCTGGGGGGCAGGCAAATTTGACCCCCCCTCTAAATCCCATGTTTGATGTCCAAATATGACAAATGATACATCATTGGAAAGCTCTTGTGCTCTACAGTCTACATTTAGAATCTGCAAAAAAAATTTGCAAATTTACAAAAATTAAATTTTTTATCGGAAAATCCAGTTTTATAGTATAAATGTTTGTAAAAACAAACTTGTCCAAAAAATAAAAAATTATACATTTTTGAAAAGCCCTTGGCCATGCCATTTCAAATATGAAAAAAAATTTTCCAAATTTTCATAAAACCTGATTTTTCATCAAGAAAAACTAAAAATGTGCAAATTTCCTTCGACAGGTTGTTTGCAAAAAATTTGCAATTTTTTCTTGTAAAACTTGTGCAATTTGTTTCCTTATGTTAAAGGCTTTCCAAAAAGCTAAATTTTATCAAAATCAGACAAGTGTAAGTGGGTCAAAACAAAGATTTAGTTTATACAGAAAAAAGCAGTCATTCAGGCAGTGTGCCTGACGACTCAGGCAGTTAGTATTAAAGCCCGGTTTTAGGCCTAAAGAAAGGGCTTTGGGTATGTAGGAAAAGTCAGAAAATTTCAACAGCCTCTGACAAATACTTTTTGAGTTATGTAAAAAAAACTACAGGGGGGGTCAAATTGCCCCCCCCCCCCAGCAGGAATAGGGTTAAACAGGTTTATTAATTATTTTTTTTAGTTTTTTAGTTTTTTGACTTTTGGGGTTTATGTACTCAATTCTATGTAAAATAATGCGATCACGAAGCTAGTTTAATCTGGAAAATAAATGCAATTTACTTTTATCAATGATAAATAAAAAGGCAATCAAGCTTGGTGGATCTAATTGACAAATGTAATATCCTTCAAACACAAAAATACAAAGACGATTAATAAAATAAAATTTTAGGTATACGCACTCAATGATACAACTTAAGTCCATACGTTTCTGGCTTACAGAATTAAATAAGTAAAAGTGACATTTTCCTTTATTAAAATGTCAAAAGGTTCCTTAACTGATTTGGAAAGTCTGTTTAAAATGGATTTGACAAATCTGGCTTAATTGTTTTTTACACCCATTAATGCTTCATTGATGGAAAGTGCCCTACTAGAGCTTTATGGTATGTCTTCACATGTGATGCTTATGATACTTTGGCCATGCTTTGACATCTGCTGTAGGTATTTTTGGAACATCTAATCCTCCTGGGGAGGCCCACATATGGTAGTGACACTCTGTTTTCCCGAGAGAGTGCTCTGCAACTACCTAAGCTGCACTTCAAGGTGACTATCCTAGTCAGTCCTTGGCATAATTGTTTTTTTTCAATTGAAACATTACAGTTAGATTTTATTTGCACAAAACAATTCCAAGCATTAGTAATAACCATGATTGTTTTTCTTATCTGTTATAATTATTTAGAAGGGCAAGGATTTCAAACACAACACAAACTAGAGTTTTTCATCATTGAAAAGTGAAACTCGCTGATGTTCAGAATTTCCCCTCCTATAATCTCCTCTTAAGATTTCTCAATGTTGTTGGAGCAGAGATTGTCAGGTACCGCATCTATCCCTGGGTTGCCTACCCTGTTCATAGGGTACGTATAGAAGGACTCAACCCTACCAGAGATCGGAACTTCAACTAACCCTAACAGCTCATCTAAATGTGATTTAACAGCAGAGGATGAATCTAGAATAGATGAATTTTTTCCTGCATTGAGCAAACAATATTCCCACTTTACTTCGTCTGAAGTGGGGATTTCAACGAGATCAATCTTTTCCAGGAGACAGTGAAGAGGAGGGTTAGACTACAGATTAATCTTGAGGTGTAACTGCTTGGGCTCGTTTAAATCTAGACGAGGGAGCATAACTGTGACGTTAGATAGCTCCTCATGATCCACAAGTTCTACATGTAGTATATATTCACAATGTTCAAAAAATGATATGTCTGGGTATGCTGGGTTAAAAAAACTGGTAATATAGTAATCGAATCTTATTTTAAAATTAACAATTAATCAATCATCATTAACTGCAATTACTTATGAATATCTAACCTTTAAGCGACAAACTTTTAAGAAATAAAAATCATTAAAAACTGAAGGAAAGAAGTTTAAAAAACTACATATTTTTTTCCAAGAATCACTAAACCTTAAATTCAAAGTATGATTACAGTGAAATAAGCTTATTTAATAACTTATTAAATTTTCTTATCAACCTTGTTTGTTTAACAATACTTGGGATCAAGTAAAGTAAACTTGTGCCGTGTAATTAGCACAAGTTCGTGAGCTTACGTTCTCTTCCCCTCCTTCCCCTGGTCCCTCTTCCCCAACTTCACTGATATTTAACCCTTCAATGTTTAAACTCAGAAAAAAAAAATCTTAAAAATCTTATATATAAAAAAAAAATTTATAAGCGTGTTATTTAAAAAAATTATTTAATTGTTATTAATGTCAAATGTAAGCCCGAACCAAAATTATAGATAAACTAGTTTGGGAACCCAGCCCTGCCACAGGTTTTTAAAAGTTACTCCCGCAGTTTACCCCCACTTAAACTATTTTAACAGGAAACTAGATTTTCGCTATTAAAGTCGACCCACTCAACTTAGAATCTGAAAACCAAGCTAAGAACATTCCTGCGGGTCTCCCGAGTTCAAAATTTTGAGGCAAATCGGTCCAGGGGTTCCTGAGTTATGATCGGACAAACAAACAGACAGACAAACAGAGATTACAACTCTATATATATATTTAGATAAAGGCTCTCGAAACTTTTTCTAATGTTTCTTTGTTTATCTTTTTTCTAATGTTTCTATGTTTATCTTTTTTCTAATGTTTCAATGTTTACCTTTTTTCTAATGTTTCTAATTATGTTTTCTTTTAATTTAGAAAGAAGTTCTCTGCTCGCAACTTTTGGTCCGATTGTTGTAGAAACAATGCAACAGTAAGAGTCTCAATTTTCTTTAGAATTATGTATTTTCGTTGAATTTTTCAGTATATATTGTGTATACATTGCTTAGTATCTAAGTATACTAAACTAACGAAGATATATTGTGTATAGATTGCTCAGTATCTAAGTATACTAAACTAACCAGGGTATATTGTGTATAGATTGCTCAGTATCTAAGTATACTAAACTAACCAGGGTATATTGTGCATACATTGCTTAGTATCTAAGTATACTAAACTAACGAAGATATATTGTGTATAGATTGCTCAGTATCTAAGTATACTAAACTAACCATGGTATATTGTGTATTGATTGCTTAGTATCTAAGTATACTAAATAACGAGGATATATTGTGCATAGATGGCTCAGTATCTAAGTATACTAAACTAACCAGGGTATATTGTGCATAGATGGCTCAGTATCTAATTATACTAAACTAGCCAGGGTATATTGTGTATAGATGGCTCAGTATCTAAGTATACTAAACTAACGAGGATATATTGTCATGGATTGCTTAGTATCTAAGTATACTAAACTAATGAGAATATATTGTGTATGGTTTGCTCAGTATCTATGCATACTCTACTAACGAGGGTATATTGTGTATAGATTGCTCAGTATCTAAGTATACTAAACTTACGAGGGTATATTGTGTTTAAATTTTTCAGTATCTAAGAATACTAAACTAAGAAGGATATATTGTGCATAGATTGCTTAGTATCTATGTATACTAAACTAACCAGGGTATATTGTGTATAGATTGCTCAGTATCTAAGTATACTAAACTAACGAGGGTATATTGTGTATAGATTGCTCAGTATCTAAGTATACTAAACTAACGAGGATTTATTGTGCGTAGATTGCTCAGTATCTAAGTATACTAAACTAATGAGGGTATATTGTGTATAGATTGCTCAGCATCTAAGTATACTAAACAAATGAAGATATATTGTGTATAGATGGCTCAGCATCTAAGTTTACTAAACAAATGAAGATATATTGTGTATAGATTGCTCAGTATATTGGTGAAGTAGCAAGATATCTATATTCTACTCCAGAATCACCATTTGATAAAAAGCACAAAATTAGGTAAGTATTTTAAATATTTCATTTACATGTTACTTTTGAACATTGATTCTGAAGGGAAACTTTTCCATTTTTTGTCAAAGATCTATGCTGAAGAATTTGTTCAGATCAGAACAATATAAATGTTTAACAAACCAACCAACAAATATTAAAATAAATGAAAAATCTATTTTTTTTTAAATTTCAGAATGATTGTTGGGAACGGATTACGCCCTGAAATCTGGGATAAGTTTAAAGCAAGGTCAGTTCATTTCCTCCATCAACAATATTGAATTAGTGTTTCCAGCCAAATGGGAAAATTGTTTCACGAAAATATCGCATTTTTCGCGAACATTTTTTTAAGCCGAAAATGTCGCTTTTTTACAAAATAGATTAATGCTAAATTAAGAAATTGTCGCATATTTTGTCGATTTTGTTTCCTTTTGCTGAATTCCTTATCGCGAAAAGTGTGAAATATTGCGAACTGAAAAAATTTTTCTCGAAATTTCACAATTCTTCGCAAAAGTTTTCGTTCGCTGGAAACCCTAGATTGAACACATAAATTGTAGAATAAACAAGATTAGACAAAAGAAGAGATATTATTACTGAGTTCTCACAGTAACCATCGCATTAATCGATTTGTAAGCTTTTTGGGGAAATATTGATGTTTTGAATTTCTTTTAGATTTTTTGAAAAAACCGTTTCTTAGATTTAGTTCGGAATATGTGGACTGCTGAGCGCTAATTCTTTGCCACAATTTCAAATTTTCTAATCATCTTTGCAACCAGATGGTGTGAACCTTTAATACTTAATGCATAGTTTGAAACATCTAAGGTCTACGCCATTGGGTTGGAAAGATATAGGGACTAGAAAAACAGAGTTTGTGGTGACAACTCAATTGCTTTTTACCTGCGTTGGGTGAGACAATACGACTGAGAAACGGTGCAGCAAACTGAAAAACACTACAAAATTAATTAATTGTGACGTGGAAACTTTTTAATGAGAAATACAAAGAAAACTTCGAATTAGGAGTCATGAATAGTTTTGAAAATATTGTAAATATTTCCAACCACCTCCAAATGATTTACCAAAAAGAATGTATTGGGGCTCAATTTCTTAAATATGACTTTTTTCTCGTTTGGAACAGGTTACACTCATTCCTTTCATTAAAAGGTTTATACTCTTAAAAGGTTTCCATTTCTTAGTTCTGTACGTAAACAACATTAATTAAAACTAAGGTTTCTCATTTTTTATGAAACGTATACTTAACTTAATCCTTATCAAGAAAACACTTTGATTATAAACTAGAGTGCTCCAAACATATTAATAAAAAATTAAGATTTAAAAAAAATTATGAAAATTCAAAAAATCTTTAAAAGATTCTAAAATTTTTCCAGAACATGAAAAATTGGATCAAGTTAAACTTAAGTGGGATTTTTGAATAAATTTTTCCACTTATTTTAGGGTTAATATTGTCCAAATTTTAGATTTAATTATCCCCCTTATTTCAGGGGAATAAAGTTCCGAACCGTGATTATGTTCAAACCTGACACTGACTGTCAGGTTTGGGCACACATATTATGAAGAACCTTTTAGTAACTCTTCTTCATGTGCCGAGTGCAAATAAAAAAAACTATTTTTAACGTATTATTAAGCACTACGATAACTTTAAAAAACACAATTTATTTATTTTCTAAAATTGAAACTATGAGGGAGCGTGCATTTTAAACAAAACCCCATATAATTTTCGAAACAATTTAAGGTTTTACATTTTTACAATTCGAATCTTGGACGTGTTTTGGAACTTAAACCAACTTTCCTAACAATCCATAATTTGAAAATATTCAACAATTCAGAACAAAACGCACTTTTGCAGATTTACAGAATAGCAAGAATTACTAAAAATACTTTTTTATTCTAACCTTTGTATCTACATTATACTTGAGGAGAATAAAGAGGTTTCAAGTTTTCTTCATTTTTATCAAAAATGTTCCCTCATTTTTCTGTTTAATTTAATTGTATAGAGAACAATGAAATATTAAAATTAGAATTTTCCATTTTACATTTTACATGGTATTTTAAAATATCAGACACAAACTTTGCATATGCTACAGCAATGTATCTAAATATAGCCTTACCTATTCTAAATTAAGGTATGAAGACGGTTTCTTAATCCTCGACTTCATTTTAAACAATATTAACAATTCAAATAAGATCACTTTGTACATTAGGGTTTTCAGCGAAAACGGAAATTCTCCCTTTTTTCGCAAAATTTCGCTGCACTCTGATTCGCAAAAAATATGAAATTTTCGCGAAATAAGAATTGTGAAAATTTTGCGAAAAAATGGTGCGAAAATTTCGCAAAAAAATACTGAAATTAAAAAAAATGAAATTTTTTTGCAAAAATTCATGATAAAAGACAAAATTTTAAGAATACAAGACACATATTCAGCGAAATTTCGCATCGTTTTCGCATTTTTAGCTTAATTTATTTTTCGAAAAATGCAAAATTTCGCGAAAAAGTTTTCGAAATACGAACGAAAATTTTCGCATTTTTTCCCGAAACTTTTTGTTCGCTGGAAACCCTAGCTCAAACCTGACACCCAGTGTTAGGTCTGGGTCAAATCACGGGTTGGAACTTTCTTCTCCTGTATTTTAGGGTTAATATTGCCCAAATTCTAGATTTAATATCCCCCTGTTTTAGGTTTATTAAGATTTATTATCTCTCTTATCTTATTGTTATTAGGGTTTATTATCCCTCATTATAAAACTTGTTAAGGTTTAACATAATAACTCTAAATGAAATATATATCTCTAGTGACTGAATTCTATTCTATGTTTAGGTTTAATATACCTCTTAAATATACTCATCTTTACTCATCAATACTCATGCTAATGAATGCCAATCATATTCTTCTTGCCAGCAATTCTACGATTACATACATACTATTAATACATAATAACATGAAACACTAAATTTTCGTTTGAATATATCGTATGTACAGGAGAACTGGTTGGAAGGATAGATAAAGGACATCCTGTCAGGTATAGTACAATTCGACGACAGTACAGTACAGTTCCATAATAAATATTCAATATTGTTTCCTTTTTTAAGAGGACCAATTGTTAATTTAACTGAGCTGGGAACTATTGAACGGGATACCTTTCATCCAGATTGCACAATCGGAATATCCAATGTGGATGCTTTTAATTTCTTAATCCACTCTTTTTTGGATATAGTACAAAAAAATTATAAACAGGTTTTTCAAAATTGGAAATATCCTCCCGTCTCTTAATTAAATGAGAGACCTCTTATTAAATGGCGGGCAAAATTTCAACTTTCCCGGCTTATGATACGCGACTCTGATTGGTTGAATTTTATACACTTTCCAGGATACAAGTACAAGATTAGGTTAGTCGCGAGATTAAGAAATAGAGAGGATCAAGCATTAATCTCGATATCCACCATTATAATGTTCCCAGCTCTGATGGTATTGTTTTGTTTAATTAAAGCAAGTTTTTCAAAGATATTTATTTCTAAGGGATTTTCATGGGTACGCAGATAAGGCGGAGACTGGGAAAAAAATTCTTCGAGACGTTTGGAAAAAAGGAGATTCGTGCTTTAGGTAAGATTTCAAGAAATATTCTTGGAGTAGGAGTATATGCTCATGGAGTGAAAGTACGTTTCTGGAGTAGGAGTACATGCTCCTGGAGTAGGAGTACATGCTCCTGGAGTAGGGGTACTTACTCCAGGACTAGTAAGAGTACATGCTCCTGAGTAAGAGCACATACTCCTGATTAAGAGTACATGCTCCTGAGTAAGAGCACATACTCCTGATTAAGAGTACATGCTCCTGAGTAAGAGTGCATGCTCCTGAGTAAGAGTGCATACTGATGGAGTAAGAGCACATACTCCTGGAGTAGAAGCACCTTTTTCTTGAGTAGAAGCTCATTCTCATGGAGTAAAGGCACATCCTGAATTAGGAGCACATACTCCAGCAGTAGGGGGTATATACTCCTGAAGTAGGGGTACATACCCCTGGAGTAGGAGTTCTTACTCCTGGAGTAGGAGTAAATTCTCTTGGAATAGGAGTACATACTCCTGTGGTAGGGGAACATACTCCGAGAGTAAGAGTACTTACTTCTGACTAAGAGTACATACTCCTGGAGTAGGAGTACATACTAATGAAGTAAGAGTACATTTTCCTGGAGTAGGGGTACATACTTCTGGAGTAGGGGTACATACTCCTGGAGTAGGGGTACATACTTCAGGAGTTACATACTCCTGGAGTAAGTGTACATACTCCCGGAGTAGGAGAACATACTTTTGGAGTTTGAGTAAATATCCAGATGAGAGAAAACCCCCCTCCTCCCCCTTTCTTCCACAGCCTCCCTCACCCCCTCCACCTCTGTACTTTGACTATTCAGTTATATAACTAGAATTCCTAGAACGTATTGATGTCATATTTTTTTCTAAAGTTTTTTTTCCAAACAAAAATGTTATTTAATAATTTTTTTATTTGATATTGAGATAAATGATACTGCAGACATATTTATATGATGTCTAGGTCATTAGATATACTGGAGATATATTTAAACAATATCTAGGTCAGGAGATATACTGGAGATATATTTATACAATATCTAGGTCAGGAGATATACTGGAGATATATTTACACAATATCTAGGTCAGGAGATATACTGGAGATATATTTATACAATAGCTAGGTCAGGAGATATACTGGAGATATATTTACACAATATCTAGGTCAGGAGATATACTGGAGATATATTTATACAATATCTAGGTCAGGAGATATATTGGAGATATATTTATACATTATCTAGGTCTGGAGATATACTGGAGATATATTTATACAATATCTAGGTCAGGAGATATATTGGAGATATATTTATACATTATCTAGGTCTGGAGACATACTGGAGATGGATGAGCTAGGGTGGCTCTATTTCAAGGACAGATCAGGAGACACTTTCAGGTGGAAATTGTATACATTCAGAAAGACCCGTGAAAGGAAGACGACCTCTCAGCAGCTATATATGCATTAGATAATGTTATAAAGCAAATAATTATACCAGCAGCTTAAAAATTCATTTATTTAATAAAATGGGTCTGTGAGCGTGCGGGGCGGGGTATTTCAATATTTCATGAATTGATTGAATTGGTCAGATTGAAAAGATGATTGATTAGATGAATTAATCAATTGGAAAGAATGAATATTTAAATAAATGAAATGATAAGGAGGAAAGGATGAATAATTTAGTGTATTATATCAATTGATCAGTTAGAAAGAATAATAAGTTGGAAAGAATAAATAAGTTTATAAATTGATCAATGATTAGTTGGAAAGAATAATAAGTTTTTAAATGATCAATGATTAGGTGGAAAGAATAGTAAGTTTTTAAAGTAATCAATGATTAGGTGGAAAGAATAAATAAGTTTATAAATTGATCAATGATTGGATTGAAAGAATAATAAGTTTATAAATTGATCAATGATTAGGTGGAAAGGAGAAAATGTATCTACAGCTGAGGTGGAGGGGATATGTAGCAGTGTAATCGGATTACAGGTAGAAAACGTAAAAATTATTTTGATAATAATAATGATTATATTAACCTTGTCCCGGCAGTTCTGTTTTTGGATGGGGGGGGGAAGTTCTCCACCCCCACCCCCCTATGATTACTCTAAACAAAGCTAGTGGGGTTGGTAAAATATGTCAGTGATAGGCCAGGTACTGTTAAAAATTCAGGCCGCACTGTAAACCCGGGCCGACATAGGATAGGAGCGGTTCGTTCCGGTTCAAATTAAAATTAACCCTAGTCCGCTGTGATTGATCCTCAGAAAAAAATTCAAAGAGTAGCGTTTAGAATCTAGGATCTTATCCTTTAATGGAGGGTCACTTGAGGTTACGTAAACAGTCCCTTGAAAGTTCTAATTTAGGAGTGTGTAGTGTACGGTGTAGAGGTGCCCGGATGTGAAGGAAGAGCAGGAATGCTGGCAATCCCGGATCCAGAAAGGTATTTTAGGAAACTATTTACTTAATCATTCATACTCATTTCATTGTGCTATTAAGTAATCATCCAGCTATAAAATTAAATTAGCTGTATATCATAGCACCGTGCTATAAAATAATCATCATACTATAAAGTACATATCTGGCTATAAAGATAAATTAGCACCGTGCAATAATATAATGATCGTGCTACAATGTAAAAATTGATTGGTTACCGTATTTTCTCAAAAAAAATTTAGCATATTTCTAGAATATTTGTTTTTATAATTTTAAATGAAATAAAGATTGAAATTATAAAACGATTGTGTACTTTATCATTCACTGCATCTCAATAGCCAAAGTAATAGTGTTATAAATAGTACATTATTTATCAAATATCTGAACTATTCTAAAATATATCCATACTTTTTCAAATCATCAAATCAAATCAAATATTTACTCCATGAAGATTTAATCATCATTGACTTTATATTAATAGCAAGCTTTGATTTTTTAATGTTTATCATAAAATATATCATTTAGATTTCTTTCTAAAGAAACATTAGAATTTTATTAATTAATTTTAAATAATTTTTGTAATTTTCTCATTTTACTTAGTTCAACCGTATGCAATCAAAAAGAATCAAACAAATTTAAACTTGTAGCAGACCAAATATTCTGCAAAATACAGTTTTCTTAGAAAATTATATATAAAATTGGGACACCCTGTTAAAAATTAGCGTTTTTCCTCCCATTTTAACTTTTGAACATAGAGTAATTTATTAATAGTTTTTAGGATTATTTTCAATCTAGGCTCGTTGATTTAAAAACGCTGTATGACGAACTTGAAGGTCGTCTTCCTAGCTATGCTCGACCCCTCTTTATCCGACTAGTTGATAAATTAGATGTTACAGGTTAGCATTTTTAAATTCTCTTTTTAAATCTTTTAGAAGTTGTTTAACTAAGTGTCAAAATAATTATTACCGAAAATGTTAACTAAAATACGTCCTAATTGTTTTTTTTTACTAAAAAGGTTTTTAGGGCGCCGCTGCGCGCCCATTTTCTGTAAATAATTTTAGCTTTAACTGCACTGAAAGTCGGCTATTTTAAATTATTTCAATTTTTGGCGGGTTTTTCTTTTTGAACTGGTGCATTTATAATAAAATAAAAATTCCAACTATTTCTGTTATGGATTGAATCCTAGTTTTTCTTACATATTTGATCCTGTAGAGTGCGCCACAGCAAGTTTTTGTTTACGTGTACAATGTGTACTACATTAGGGTGTTAAAAGACGTAAATACTATTTATCAATATAAGGGATAAATTATGAACACTCTTGCAGTATACATTCGGCAGTGGGGAATTTTTCTTGTTGTTTGAAATATAAAACAAAGTTAATTTCTACCTTTTATATCAATTGTTTAACATTTGACATTCTATTGGATGGAATTATATGGACCTCTGTTTTATCTTAGAACGTGCTCAATGATTAACATTTCGGATTTAAAACTAATATAAATGTCGTCTTTACAAAGACGATTTTGAAACATAAGAAATCAAGTATATTATTTTCTGAAAGGAAAATAAAAAAGAAATGATTGTCGTCTTCGTTTTTTCTTTTCTTTTTAATCTTTTTTAATACTAGATAGGTAGTGTGAAAAGCAATATTAGGTTCAACTTGCAGTTAAACCCTAAATGAGCCAAGCATCGAATTAATTTATCAAATGTCGTCTTGGCAAATTTTCAATGGGTTTTATACTATTTTACGTAAATTTAAGTATTTGCGAAAATAAATAAATAGCCATGAATATGCGGGAACAGTTTAAAGAGCTCTATAATCATTTAATGAAAAAACTAAATATCTGCAATATTCCATTATCAGAAAGTGAAGAATACGACGAATACGACATTTGATGAATTCTTTCGATGTATGGCTTATTTAGGGTGTAACTGTACTATTCATTAAATCTGTGCTGTCTGTGAAGCAACGTTTAACTTCCTCTCTAGAGTGCACTAGAGAGGTAGTTGAACCAGTAATACTTAGTTCAACTTACACTATTCCTTAAAGCTGGCTGTTTAGCAACGTTTTAGCTGACTAGAGGTAGTTGAACCAGTAATACTTGGGTTAACTACTATTTATTAAATCTGTCTGTTAGTGTCCAGCAACGTTGAGGTGTCTAAAAAGTGCACTTGAGAGGCAGTTGAACTAACAATACTAGGTTTAACTACTATTTATTAAATCTGTCTGTTTAGCAACCTTTAAGCTGAAGAAGCGTGATCTACAGAGAGAAGGATTAAACCCAGGAACTATCAAGGATCCTCTTTATATATTCCAGGCTTCCACAAGGAACAAATTTTAACTCATGAGAACCAGAGTTTGGAAATATTTATCAGCTGAAGTGCCCGACGTTGCCCGTGAAATTAAAAGAAAGGAGAAAAAGTTGTCCTATTGAAATTTTCTTTTGTCTATGTTACCTATGAGTTCCCAAAAAAATCAGCCAATTCGATCCAGCCGTTTTGTCTGCTACAACTTATATTTGTATGAATATCCATACAAATATATACATGTACATGATCGAAGAGCTTTACTTTATAGAAAAAGAAAAACGATTTGTTTAGAATAAAATTCATTATCAACTAAATTATACCAATTTTTGCAGCACTCGAAATCAAATTAAACTACAGGGTGTCCCACGAATGACAGTTAGGAGATGACTTTAAGGTCGTCTTTAATCTCATTTATAAACCAATTTTAGAATTAGAATTCTTAAATTAATAATCACAAAATTGCCCTAGCCTTGCAATTCCAAAATGTGGTCTGTCTTTTTCGTGCTTTCAAAATTACCCGAAATATGAACAATTTTATTTTGATCTCGACTAAGATCTATGATCAAAGACGATATTCAAGATCTCTCTTTACTTTAAATTAACCATGAGTTGAAATTGTTGTAGAAATTACGTGGAGCTAACTTCAGAAGTGTACAGGTAAAGTATGCGAATGGGAAACAAAATATCATTAGTATCTAAAATTGTTTATTTTTTACATTTCTATTTGAATTGTGAACATTTTCTCTTTGTATATTTTTAAATTGTAAAACAAAAACAAACAAATAAGTTCGCGGATTTTATTACAAAAATTTAGAATTTTAATGACAACCATATGTTGTTGGAGGCCAAGTTTTGACATTTTGATCATTCATAAACCTTCACTTGGGGCCTTGAGAGGTCCCTCACAAAATTTGGGCCCGATCGGTTCAGCCGTTTGGTCGTTCATTGGATACTAGACAGACAGACAAGCAAAGTATATAGATTATAGATTCTCCTATTGGCACTGGCAAATCATGCCTCCAGTCTCTTTAAACGGTTTTTAAGTTACCCATGTCTTCTGAGCCCGCGATAAAAAAATTCGGGGAAATATGTTACGAGTCATATCTGACGTTGGGCCTTTTTTACGACTTCAGCTTTCTGATTCAAGCTGCATCTTATTTTCCACAGAGTTGAGTTTTAAAAACCGGTTTATTATTCTATTTGGCGAATTTCCATGGTAGGAATTGGTGCATTCCGGGTTTTTATGAGAACACTACTCACCATTGAGCCTTATTCTCCATTAAAACCAATAAAGGTCGGTTTTATTTTTATTGGGCCTAACTCGACTCAAGTCGAGCCGAAGATCTTGCAGCTGTCAATCACGTAACACAAGCTGTCGTCAGAGTTGAGTCGAGGATTGGGTCTTAAAGTCGGGTCTAAGGAATTACGGGACGTCCCGAAGTTTTTAAATCGCGGGCTCGGAGCACTTGTATCTTAAATAATCAATTGAAAGGAACAGAAATAAAGATTTTTTGAAACACTAATTTGCAAATAATTTTCTTTTTGTTTCAGATCATTAGAGCTTGGAGAACTAAAGATGTAAACATTGATGAGAAAAGCACGGTGCACAATGCGCAGTGCGCACTTTATACAACGTGAGACCCATACAACTGTGGAATAATTAAAAAACGCATGACATTCACCAATTTTACAGTGCACACACTGACACAGTCCCATGTCACTTAATAATGGACTTTTTCAAGCTACTGGCAAAACTAATTGATTATGAAACAAAAGATTACAAAAAATGTCGTTTTCCTATTTCATAGTTTTTCGGTCTCGCTGTGCTCGCGGGTCGTGGACACACATTATTATTATTTTTGTACGTAACACACATTATTTATTAATTCATTCTTACAGTGGTATCCAAAAAATTGGTGATTGATTATAGTCGTCTTTCTTTCTTTTGTTTAAAAAATGTTTATAAATACAAGTTACGAGTTCCTCAGCGTCATGTTTTTAGTTAATTTATCGAACACACAACTATATTACTGTGTTTTGGTTACCACTGTATGTATATCATTGTATATGATTAACTGTGATTTTAATCGTTATATTACAATCCATCCATGCTCCTATGGGACAACTTTGCAGTCATTAAACTTACACTCGTAAATTAGTTAACTGGTAATTTTCTCTAAAAATATTAAATTAGGTGGGAATTAATTTACGCCTATACAGTGGAATTATGAAATACAATGTCAGTATATTGTTAATGTTAATGGGAAAATACCTAAAATTGTCGATGAAAGGGACTGTTAACGTAATTCCAAGGTATAATCTCCATTTTAAGAGTTGCCTTGCAGGCCTTGTTTACATATCTATCTTTATACCTTCCGAGTTCTATGAATGAGAAAGATCATGTTTGTTTTATTGGATAGATTTAGTCAGTTTTCTTCCTTGGCTTTGATTAACAAATCCTTATAATTACCTGTGAAGATACTTGTAAGTAAAAATGATTAATTTTGAGACAGAAACGGGGGATTTTTCAATCATTACTGCTGAAGTAAAGCTTTAAAAAACACCGGTGTAAATCGAACACGCCACCCTGCAAATGCCTGCAGTGCTTTATAAGGTATTCTGATTCGAAAGGCGATAAAAATTAAGTAAGTTTAAGTTAAGTCAGGTTTTGAAGCTAAGAAAAAAAAATAAGCTTTTTGCCGGAAAAAGATGTAACGAGTATACGGTTGTAAATCGAGCATATTTTTTTAATTAAATTGAAATTTTGTTGATTGTCCCTTTACTATTGCCTTATATGACAATTACCCAACCAGTGTGGGTATAAAAGGGGTAAGTTATAATTTAATAACTGCATGTTATACAATACAGTTAAACGATTGTTATAATCTATATTTCTCATGTTTTAAATAAAATTAACATTGTGGTTTAGTTTAGTAGATTTGGAAGTTCAGAGACCTCCAGGCAGGGGCGGATACAGGGGGGGCGGGGGGACATTCGCCCCCCTGAGATTTCGAGGCAAAAAATGTTCCCAATTTGATAAATGTTATTGTTAACGATAAATTTAGAATTAGAAATTTGTAAGAAAGTAGACTTAAGTTATAATATTGTTCATCTAGTAATGTTCCTTAATCAATACTCATTTATCAAAATTGTAATATTGTTCCTAATTTTCATGCATTTAAGTATAACTAGTAATTTCTTTCTGTTCTTAAATCGCTAATGTTCCTATAATTGTTCCTGTTCCTAATACTGTGTCCGAACCACCTTAAATCCTTGTTCTAATCCTATATTTTTGTTCCTAATTCCTGAACAATCTTTTTATTGTTCTTAAATCCCTGTACGAATCCTTTAATTTTTTTCCTAATTCCTGAAAAAGCTTTTAATTGTCCTAAATTGCTGTTCTAATTCTTTAATTTTGTTCCTAAAATTTAAAAATCTGGTTTTTTTATTCTTTAGTCATTAATTTTGACTCTTTTTGAGTCTTTTAAGTCAAAAAAATTTTCGCCTGCGGCACGATTTTTGGTTCCTAATTATTCATTTTTTTTTGGTTCATAAAAAATCTTGCCCCCCCCCTCACTTAAATCCTGTATCCGCCCCTGCCTCCAGGACCAAAACTCCAGGTCCGGGATGTACTGACTCATCTGGCTTCCTGTTGGATTCAAGGGACTGTTCACTCATATACCAAACAATCCGGAATACAACAGTATCCGCCCCTGCCTCCAGGACCAAAACATTTTGATCTACTGAAGACAAAGTTGTATGCTCCATCATCATTTTTAAATTCAACAAGAGATTTCAAGTTTTCAACAGATATTTCGATCGATTTAAATAAGTGTTATCTTACGAGTCAATGGCTCTAAAATTTTAAACGAATTTGTTATTTTTATTTTCATATTTTTACAAACTACAATTTGAATGCGACTATGTTAATTGATGAGGATCGAACTAAGAGGGTAAATAAGACGTACTTGAATACCAGTAACGTGAATAAGGGGGGTTATTGGGGTTATTTACCCCCCCCCCTAGAATCCTGGGGGTAATTACTCCCCCAGATATAAAAACTTGATTTTAAAATTGAATATCTTTTCAATTTGCACGAAAATGTGCACATACTTCAGATATTTCGGATATTAAGTCAACATATTCTAAATTTAGTCAATGTTATTACAATTAGATGTTTTTTTTAATAGAAAAAAAGGGTATGGGCAATGAAAAATATAACATTTTTACTTCTAAATAATGTCATTTCTATTCGATTTATTTAAGATCTTAACATACTACATTGACGATAAGAAAATTTTAGAAATTAGAAATAAGAATATAAACGAAGACAATATTTTTTCAAAGTTTTGCAGAGTAGCTTTTCTAAAGATTAAAAAAAGTAACATCTTTTTCCTCTTAGAGTAAAACTATTATTTTATATCTTACTTAAAATAAATTCAGTTTTTACAGATCTATGTAGTTAATGTAACATGAATTGACTACAATGACTTGGATATTAAAATTAAACAAGGTGAAAGCTGAAAGGTATGAAATGAAGCCTTTCTTTGATGGAGTTTGTAAATGCCAGAAATGAGTGGAAAATGCAAATCAAACCCAATTAAAACCAATTATTTGATATACATCATGATATTTTTCTAGGGGGGGGTAAACAAAATCAAAAAATTTACCCCCCCCCCCACGCTCAGACCTCAGTTGGGGAAGGAGGCCCAATTTTTATCTTACTTTGCTATTTTCATATCCCCCCCACCCTCCTGCAACAAGGGGAGTTATATTGCAAGGACCAGTCATGATAAGTAATGTAATTGTAAAGCTTTAATTATATATACTGAAATATATAAACTGTAGACCACCCCTGCGCTTAATAAGCTAAAAAATATTGGCGTAGTTGCTCTACCACACTACTGTCAACCTGTTTCGCTACTTAGCGATTTCCCTAAAGACCTAATATATATACCGTGCGGTATTTCTCAAGATAGGATTGTAAGCCTTCCTCTTCTCAACGCTCTCCATAACAAAGGATAATAATAAGGTTCCGAACGTTTATTTCTCTGAGACTTCAATCTAAATAAGTTTAATAAACCCACAGAAAAAGCTTTGAAGGAAAAAACAAAACAAAAAAAAAAAAAAATCAACTCAGGCATTAAAAAACTGTGGCAAGGAACCAACAACACATTTATAAATATCAACCATAACATAAACAAACGATATGCATACATATATATAAGGAATATTTACTGCAGTGATCCTAGAATTCTTAGCACGGTCAATAATAGACGAACTTGTAAGACAAATAAATATATACTAAGATAGAAACTGCCCGCTTCCACGCGAGAAAACTTGCGCCTGCGTAGTCAGTCTGTAAACAGCTTCTAAAACTAGTTTTTCACAATACTGTATACTGTTCTGTACAGATCCGCAGGTAGAACTCAGGAATTCACAGGGGCACCACATAGACTTCATACACGCAGCATGGCTCGCGTAACACAACCTCCATCCATTCCAACATATAAATCAGAGAAAATCGTGTTCAGGTTAATGTAGGCTTAAACCTCTCACATAGATAGACTGACTGAGGTGCGACGACAGAATATCAACATTGAAAGTGAAGAAAATTTTGATCAAACTTATAATTCATGTATTTTCACAAGATATCTTTTTTTAACATTTACTGACAATTAATTTTCAATCTTAAAAGTTTCCTATTTGAAAATAGGAATTTTTCCGAAAATTTTAAATAAATGTAAAATTGAAAAATTGTTTACAAAATTTCTTTAGAAACTAATCTGGTTAAAGAGAAACCTAGTGTTGAAAATTTGAACTAAAATGCCGGGATCTGCCTTATAATTGGCCCGTGTGTAAAACAAAGACGATCTAGAATATAAAACTATCAACGGCATTAGTGAACAAACACATTTAAAATTTTAGTCTGCAAAAAACATGCCTAAGTAATGTACACAATGTGTGTGCTTCTAATTTTTAAATTTTATGGCCTACCAAACAAAAAATTGTAACGATTACAAAAACAAGGGTCTGTCCTAGTGAACGATTTAAATTTATTATTATTTATTTTTTTGTTATTTAGGGTTAGGTTAGGTTAAGACAATTTCTGGGCCGAGCGCTGCGGCTAGGATGGGCTAGGGGGCCGAGCGCTGCGGCCACGGGTTAGGTTAGTTAAGACACTTTCTGGGCCGAGCGCTGCGGCTAGGACAGGCTAGGGGGCCTTTGTCCCCATTTCTCATTTATCATATATTACATATTTAGAACACAAAAATCGATAACATGATGAATTCTGAACCCGGAGGTTGGCCTGTTCCTTGGGGTGGAGGAAGAAAAGCAGAAGTTGGAAAGAATCGAAAGGGCAGAAGTATTTGTGGAATTGTCAAGGGGAGTAAAAAATGGAAAGATATTTTAACTCTTGGTATTGTGGACTTGAAAGGGGAAATGCTGAGAAAGGAGGAAGGGGGAGGTGGAGAAAATGTTGAAGACTATGGAGGAGATGGTGGAGCTAGAGACGATTGCCTGGATTCAACCTCTCAGAAAAGCAGGTAATTAAATAAGATCAATGTTGCAAGCTATCTTTCAGTAAAATCAAAAATCAAACTTAAATTATTTCAGTCTTAGGTTTTTTGAATGAGGAAAGGAAAATGCTGTTTTTGCATGTTTTGCATATTTTAATTTGCTGGCTCAAGGGCTCAAGATTTGTATCACAATAAGGAAATAGAGGGTGGGGGACCTGCCCCCCCCCCCTCCAGTCTATTTTGGGTAAACCAGACGTCAGTCAAAATAGGGTTGACACTTATATATGTTGTCTATGGGTGTAGAGTAATAATAAAAAAATGAATATTGTAGGGCTAATGTTGCATGCTATCTTTCAATAAAATCAGAAATCATACTAAAATTATTTTAGTCTTCGGTTTTTGAATGAGTAAGGGGAAATGCTGAGAAAGGTGGAAGGGGGAGGTGGAGAAAATGTTGAAGACTGTGGTGACCATGGAGAAGATGGAGACGATTGTCAGTCCACATCCTCTATGATAAACAGGTAATTAAATATAAACCCCTCTGTAAAGTGAACGCTAATTAGACCCCTCCCCTTGTTTCTTGGCAATCTTTCGTGACTGTCTTTCCCTTGTTCATTTTTCGCTCAAAATGACAAATTTTGTGAACTGCAAATTTTTTGCGAAATTTTGCATCTTTTCGCAAAAACGAATTTTGCGAAAGGAAACAATTTTGAGCAAATTTTTTGTTGTTTTTTTGCAAAATATCTTAGTGATTCGTTACGTGAAGAAATGTGAAAAATTCAGTGATACAATTTTTATATTTTGCTGGAAACCCCAATTCCAACTTTTAATCAAATCAAAAATCATACTTTAATTATTTCAGCTCTTGGTCTTTGAATGAGGAGAGAATCCTTCGATTTGAAAAAGAA
This sequence comes from Eurytemora carolleeae, assembly GCF_000591075.1. NCBI lineage: Eukaryota > Metazoa > Arthropoda > Copepoda > Calanoida > Temoridae > Eurytemora > Eurytemora carolleeae. Next base: position 1,292 of record NW_019396547.1, on the reverse strand, counting down.
AAACTGAAGCTGGAGGAGTTCAGAAATACATAATGAAGAAAACCTATCCTAAAGAGTTCTCAGAAGTTGAGAAGAGAACGTTAAGAAAGCAGGCGAAGAGGTTTTATGTAGACGCAGGTTATTGATTAAGATTTAAAATGAAACAAGGGGTACATCATTTCTTGAAAAATCTATCCCACTTCACTTTAAACAAAGAATTTTGATATTTTTTAGTGCAGAAATGGCAAAATAAAAATTTGTTGGATGAACAGTTGCTTTTTGTTATTTCCAATTTTTTTTTTATTCAAACTTCGTGCGAAGGGGGGGGGGGTGTATTTGTCAAAATAATTACCCCAGAATAAAATTTGAGAATTTACAGAATTACTTTATATTCCAAATTGATAAATGCTTAAATTAACTTTAACTATTTGATTACTTCAGTTTGTATTTATTTTTAGATGATGTCCTCCATTTTAAAGACAAATCTTTAAAACGGAAAGTTATTTTCACCCTGAGCGAGGCAAAAGCGGTTCTTTGGCTTTATCATTCAAATTCGATGGTAGGAGGACATTCTGGCTTAAAAAGTACTCGGACCAAAATTTCTACCTTCTATTACTGGAAGGGGATTACAACGGACGTTACTGAGTATGTAAGTATGTTTAACTAATCGTCAATGAATTATGCAACTGCAATCACCTCCTCCTCCCTCTGTCCTTCGGACTCAAAAATTAATTTGTTTAACATTTTTTTTTATTTGATTATCTAATAAAACCCTTTATCCAAGATATATGGCATCTCTTTTCTGATGAACAAATTGGCCCCCTAGCCTGTCCTAGCCGCGGCGCTCGGCCCCCTAGCCTGTCCTAGCCGCAGCACTCTGCCCAGAAATTGTCTTAACCTAACCCTCAAATAATACAAAAATAAACAGCTGGTGTAGGTCCGTTAATGCATTAGGTCGGAAGTTCAGTAGGGGGGATGTTGCGTATAGACGATGTAACATTACCTCCCATTTCAATCTGATTCCTGGATTATTTCTATTAAATATAAATCCGTATTCCGGATCTAGATCATCAGCGTTTGTGAAAATTGAAACATTGTCGTATATGCTTACTTATTAAAGGAAAATAAATCTAAAAGATCGTCTTCTTCTAACCCGATTATATTCCTATTAAATTTGCGTAATTTGGTTCAGATTTAAGTTTGGTTCAGTGGTAGAATTCGCTCGTAAAACTAACGCGTTATAGACAAAATATAAATATGTAAACTATCATCCAATATTCTCTCACTTAAGGCTAGGGACTGCTCTCTATATA
>NW_019396546.1:247763-258913 GCF_000591075.1 Eurytemora carolleeae | reverse complement strand
TCGATGCCTTAATTTAAAAGCCATCGGCGTGATAGGTAACCTTTAGAAAAAGGAGGTACGATTGCGTCACTGTCATGCAATTAAAACGGGAAACACTGGGCCATTTTTTAATTTAATTGTAAGAAATCTTTGTTTTCATAATCGGGAAATAACTGTTTGAAACATTTAGATATTAGATATTAGAAATACGATGTACAAGTTACTACAAAAGTAAAAATCTCCTCCAAGAATCAGAATTTGCAGTTTGTACTTTGAGGTCGTAGCTTACTCTTAGGGAATCAGATCAGCTGATTTTACCTAAAGTCACCAAACCTCTTATCTAATATGTCGTCTTCTTTTAAATTACGTGCAAAATTTAACGTTCTCTTCATAGAAAGTGGTCGTGTAGTTCACGTACTTTGGGGGACGTATGTTGGCCGCTAGATGTCTAATGCTAAATTCAGCTTATCTGATAGATAGATATTTCTCCGTACATTTGACGACCAATATAATATTAGGAGACGTCAAGTTGTCGACCAATGTAGGTTATGGAAGGAACGGCGGATTATCCGGTGAGAAATATCGGTTGAAAATAATATATCCTTGAAAATAAATACATTTTTTAAAAATATGGCGACGTTAGGGCATAGATGAAATAGCAAATTTTCCCATAAATTTTAGATTTGCAGTGTAAAATGAGAATGCTCCATATATAAACGATGTTCTACAAAAAAGCGTCTGTATCAATTGAGCCCAATTTCTTTTGCGGAAAACATTCTCAAACTCGATGTAAACAACTTTTTGTAATATTTCAGCTGAATTTGGGTTAGAGATATGACTTACAATTTTTATATGATTAAATACTGTTTGAATTCATAGGGTTGTTACCAATTAATTGTAGCAAATGATTTGAATAATATAAATTGAACATTTTTTTTCTATAATTTTAAGCATGCGGCAGGCAGTAGTGATCTCTTAGTGGGGACAACAAATCTACCTTATTTGTAAATAAATCAGAAATCTTAGATTATTTTGTATGGGTTGAAATGGACAGATTAATTTTCGCCCAAATTTTTTTTTGCGAACTTTTGCGCTATTTTTGCGCATGAAAGGCAATGAGTTTTGTGCGGTTTTGCGCTATTTTTTTTGCACAATTTCCGCAAAACCGGAAATATTTTTTGCGAAAGTTGCGCATGAAACGAAATTTTAGTTTTGCGCAATTTGCGCAAAACTGCTAGTTTTACGTAAACTGTTACTTTTTAGGCAAATTGTCAAAAATTGATATTCTAAGCTTAGAATTAAACAACTGAAGATTCATTCCATATACATAACTGATGCGCAAAGAAAGAAACATTTGCGTCTTGTTCTGCAAAAATTGCGCAAAAGTTTTGCGAATGGAAACCCTAAACATCATTCTTTATTATTTCACAGGTGCATCATGTACTCTAATTAGACTACCACCAATTCACAAAACATAATAGTTTTTGAGAAATACTTAAATTTGTGCTCAATTGAATTATGGTGGTAGTCTATAATTAGATTTGCTCGATACACCTGTGAAAAGATATAAAATTTGTATAAATGCTTCAATTATAGTTATGCACAAGTTAAGGGATTTGTGAAATTAAGAAAAACAAAATAAGAAGTCTATAAATTGTTAATGTATCCTAAAAACTTTATTATCATGTTAAGGTTTTTGAGAAAAAGGCTTTTAGTTGATGTAAAAGCCAAATATTTGTTTTTGGAAGTCGAATTGCTGGAGTTGGGGAGCAGCTGGCAGACGTAGCATAAGGCTCAGAGACGATTTTGATTGGCTAGGAGTTGGCATGAAGACCATTCTGCAAATTAGGAGGCTCCGGAGGTCAGTTTGCGGGGCTCATCCACCCCCTCCCTCGTTGCACTAATGATAGATCGGACTAATGTACATTCGTACTTATACGTTCATTTGGATAAACGTTCATTTCCAGTGAAATATCGGTTTCACTATAAATTGATTGATCGGACTAATGTACATTCGTACAACATTCATTCGAACTAACGTTCATTTGCAAATTAATTACACTTAATTGTTCAATCAAACTAAAATCCATGTGGCAGATTTTTTGAGCATGTGGCGAACTATCTTTTTAAATTCTTGCGGAATTCGGCTTATTTAATTATATTAGCTCCATTGAACATATTTTAGTTACAAGAATGAACAAAAAATGTTCAATTATGCTAGCTGCTAAAAATGTTCAATTATGCTAGCTGCTAAAAGTGTTCAATTATGCTGCTGCTGCTAAAAATGTTCAATTATGCTAGCTGCTAAAAGTGTTCAATTATGCTGCTGCTGCTAAAAGTGTTCAATTATGCTAGCTGCTAAAAAAAATGTTCAATTATGCTAGCTGCTAAAAGTGTTCAATTATGCTGCTGCTGCTAAAAGTGTTCAATTATGCTAGCTGCTAAAAAATGTTCAATTATGCTGCTGCTGCTAAAAGTGTTCAATTATGCTGCTGCTGCTAAAAGTGTTCAATTATGCTAGCTGCTAAAAGTGTTCAATTATGCTAGCTGCTAAAAAATGTTCAATTATGCTAGCTGCTAAAAATGTTCAATTATGCTAGCTGCTAAAAATGTTCAATTATGCTAGCTGCTAAAAATGTTCAATTATGCTAGCTGCTAAAAAATGTTCAATTATGCTAGCTGCTAAAAAGTGTTCAATTATGTTAGCTGCTAAAAAATGTTCAATTATGCTATAGGCTAAAAGTGTGGGCAAAAACGAAGTTTATACAAATGAACATATTTTAATGCTAATTTGAACAAAAAAATTAATTCGAACTAAAATCTAAAATTTTACCATAATTGCACATACCTTAATTAGTACAAATGACCATATTTTAGTGCAAATGAACGAAAAAATGTTTAATCATGAACTAAAATCTAACTTCACCATTTTGCACAATTATACCTTATTTAGTACATAAAATGAAAATGAACAAAAAATTGTTCAATCGATAAAATTTAAAATTTTACCATTTTGCCCATAAATTATAATTAGTGCAATTTCGAACTTATTTTTGAACAAATTGAACAAAAAAAAATGTTCAGTTGTTAGAACTAAAATCTAAAATTTCAACATTTTGCACATTTACCCTAATTTAGTACAAATGAACATATTTTAGTGCAAATGAACAAAAAATGTTCAAGCAAAATAAAATTTAAAATTTCGCCATTATTTTCTATTATAATCATTTCAGAAAAAATCATTATATAGTCCATTTGAAAAAAAATTTTGTTGGAAATGTTCCTTTGCACTAATGTTCAATTGCACTAATATTTACAGAAAAAAACATTAGTCCGTTTGAACATTAATTGTTTAATTGTTGGAAATGTTTACTTGCACTAATGTTCAATTGCACTATTATTTACAAAAAAAACGATAGTCCGTTTGAACAAATTTTTTGTTGGAAATGTTCATTTCCACTATATAACATTCAATTGCACTAATTATAATTACAGAAAAAAAAATTCGTTTGAACAAAGATTTTAAGTATTCCAGATCAATTGCACTAATGATCATTTGTACTGTTTATTCCTGGGCGGAAAATAAAATATTCTTGCAAACAGGAAAATGAAATTTTAGTCCAATTGAACACAGCTAGTAAAGCTTGATTTGTGTCCCGCTTTTGCACTAATGTTCAATCGTAATACAAACCTGTTTCTGATCGGCTGACTTAAGTGCGTTATAGTTCAATCGGACATTAGTGCAAACGATATAGCATTATCCAAAAAGGATGAGACTTCAGACTTCAGAGTCAATTCAGAGACGATTGTACGCAACTTATTGTCTGTTTACCAGCTTGGTTTGCATTATTTTTTAGCTCCCTGCCACTGTTAATAGGTTTCACTTTTTGCTCAATCATAAGCCACTAAAAAACTTTAAAATCAAGGAAGAGATTTATAACTCAACTTTAGAAATCCTCATTTTTTGAGAGATTGTAGGTCGTCTTCCATTTCTAGTTTAAATACTAACATAACAATATAATATAATGTCGATTTTTTAGAAACATGTTTTTCTGCTAGTTTTTAAAATAGTACTTGCTAGATAATTAGACTGTAATGTGTATCTTTAAAGTATCCAATGGCGTTAATATGGGGGGGGGGGTTATGGGGTTTTTTCCCCCCCCCCCATAGAATCCTGTTTACTGTTACTCTGTTTTTGTTTTTAAAAAAGGTTGATTTTAAAATGAATATCTTTAAAATTTGCACGAAAATAATTTAGATGTGCAGATACTTCAGATATTTCAGATTTTAAGTCAACATATTCTTAATGATTCTAAATTCTAAAGTAATAGTCAATGTCATTACAATTAGAAGGTATTTTTAATAGAATGAAAGGTTATGGGCAATGAAGAATACATTTTTACTTCTGAATAATGTCATTTCCATATTAGATTTATTTAAGATCTTAACATCTACTTTGACGACAAGAAAATTTTTGAAATTAGAAATTATAAAATATAAACAAAGACAATATTTTTTCAAAGTTTTGAAGAGTAACTTTTCTAAAGATTTCCTCTTAGAATAAAACTATTTTTTATCTTACTTAAAATAAAGTCAATTTTTTAAGATCTTCGTAGTTAATGTAAAATGAATGACTATAATGAAGGTTATAAAACAAGGTGAAAGCTGAAAGGTAGGAAATAAAGCCTTTATTTGATGGAGTTTGTAAATGCCATAAAATGAGTGGAAAATGCGAATTAAACCAAACTAAAACCTACAATTTGATATTCATCATGATATTCTTCTAGGGGGAGGGGGGGGGGGAAAAAATAATTCGGCGCGCCCCATAAATAAAATTTTACCCCCCCCCTTCAGAATCCTTATTTACGCCCCTGAAAGTATCACATATACTTATGCCTGATATCCAAGAAGCCAAATGTTTTGAATTTATACAGTTCAAAGAAATGAAAAAATCATCATATTTTAAAAACGAACGATTTAAAATATTTCTAATGAACTTGAGAAAACGATAGTTTTTTCACTGAACAAAATAAATTTCCAAAATTTCGAACAAACGTTTGAAAAAAACGATCGTTTTTAACTAAACGAGCGATTTTATTGAGCGAACGATTTTACTGAATTTACTAAACGAAATGGATCAAAAATGAACAATAATTTTGAGAACGAAGAAAATAAATTTTTTTGAACGATTGAAAACAAAAACGAAAGAAATGGGTCGTTCACGAACAATGAACGAACGAAATGAAAAAAACGAACGAGCCCATCTTTAGGCAGGCCCCCTCCTCCTCCCCTGGGATGCTCAATGGGGAGGGGCAAGAAAACTATGGCTACTGTGTACATTACTGGGGGAAAAAACAAAACAATAAAACCTTCAAGTTCAAGAAGATATGCAAAAATCCAAGATATTAAAAAGGTTAGATAAAACCGAGTTAATTGAACAAAAAACTGTAAGAAAAAAAACACACAAAAGTGATAATTTCAAATATACTCTTTAAAAGGTTTGACAAAACCAAGGATTATTATACCAATAAAATGACTTTTAATTTATATCAATCTTTTAAACAGTATGGATTCACAAAAACATTGAAACAAACTGTCAAACTGTCAAACTTGTGATTCGGAAAAGCTTGTTAACAATTAAAACTTAAATAAAAATGTCGTCTTCATTATATTGATATTCACCATATAAAAAAATTTGTAGGAAAACTCTAGGAAAATATATATTGATCAGATAGACAAAACTTCAAGGAAATCAATTAAAGGATAAAAATTGACAAAATGAAGGATAATTGATTAGAGGATAGAAAAACAATGCAAGGATAATTCGGAAAGAATATACTCGAGATATTTTCCAAAAGAAAGATCAAAATCAAAATCATTTCAAGGCAATTGCAAGAATGTTGAAAAAAATTATAGACAAAATTTCATGGCCATATCATAAAAAGAATTTACTAAATCAAAGACTAACAATAAGAATTTTATAGAATTATAATTAAAAATGAAATTTTACTACATAAACATGAAAAAAGAGAAGCTGCGAGCTCTCAATGAAAAAAGCTTCTCTTTGATTACATGTAAACTTGTAATTCGAAAAAAGCTTGTAACTTACATAAAAGGTCGTCTTCATTATATTGATATAAATCGCTTACCACTGTGTAAAGACTGTCTATATCTAATTGTTGTTTAACGATTTAAATTTCTATACAGAAAACTTTCTAAATTAAATATTAATTTCTTAAAAACAGTTTAAGTTTGAAGACTTGAGAAAACTTTTTGGAATTTTTGAGGAATTGAGTTTTTATGTCTCACACTCTGATTTTCTAATCCCTTATCTAAGCAACTCAAAGTTGTAGACCTTAGTTATTCTGTTAGATCAAATAATCTAAGTTTGAGATGTCAAAGGTTTACACCATCAAGTTGCAAAGATATAGACATTAGAATGTTTGATTTTGTGAGGCAAAAACATTTGTGTAAATCTGCACCAAATCTTCTGTACGACGTAATTTTGTTGTTAAAATTTTTACAAAAATAATCTTATTTTTTTCAAAGAACTTGGACTTATTGGAAGCCTTATGGGGAAATAAAATAAAAACTATAAACCTATCCTTTACTTGGTATTGAAGTCAAGTTACCTATACCCTCAGCTATTTGGGGGGGTCCAAAAATCGTATACTAGGAAATTACCACCTTTTACAAGTTGTCTTCTTAAGGAAACCATTGTCAATGTATTTGACATGAAAACAGTTAAGTCTTTTATTTAAATATTTGTTTTCTCGACTTTTTAAATAAAGATTATTTCCTTGCCAGGATTTAATGGTTACATTGATTAGATTTTTTAAGCTAATAATTCTATACCTTTATATATTATAAAATTGAACCTTTGAAAATGCGCACATTTAGACAAAAAAGTCCGCGAAATCGGATTATAAAGCATATAAACCATACAAAACAATTATCATGGACATTTCTATTGACAGTATTTTCATCACATATTTATGTCAAACCATTGAATGATGTTTTATCTAATTATTGTGATGTAAGGGAAGGGGGGTTCTTTCCCCCCTGGCATAGAAGAAGTAGTTACTGTCCGTACTGTTTGCTTGTCTGAACGCCTCCTACTTATATACATATATTTCAAGCTTGGCGCCTCTAGTCCTTATACAGGCGCCAGGTACACTACAGGATACATCATACTTTTATACTGTATTCTAGGATGCTTTTATACTGTATAGTATACTTTTATACTGTATTCTAGTATACTTTTATACTGTATTCTAGTATACTTTACTTTTATACTGTATTCTAGTATACTTTAATACTGTTTTCTAGTATACTTTTATACTGTATTCTAGTATACTTTTATTCTAGATTTGGGCTGGAAAAACAGAGAAATATTTTTTATGAATGAGAGAAGTAGATATAATCTAGATCTAGTGACTGAAACTCCATATTCAACTAAAGTATTCTGTAACTAGCTGTATAGGTTTTGTGGGAGGAGAAGTTCTTCATAGTCTTCTAAGTGCGTCCTTTCACGTGGGGGGGGGGGGGGGGTTATTTTTAGTCATGTGTGTTACTTTGTTAAAGCTGAAAAAGAGAAGAAAAAAACTTAAGTTTCATAAAAATGATAAACAAAGCGCCAAAAAAATATGTTTTTTTTATGTTTTCTTTTCTAAATTGACAAATTTTATGAAATTTAGTGAACAATCATAATCAGTAGAGCCATGTGAGAGAGGAGGGGCGAGGGTTGACGAAATCAGGATTGATCTAACAAGTTTTTTCTTATTCTCAAAATTCTTTAGAAAAAAAGAACTTTAAAAAAACAGTATTCAATTACTTAATAAGATAGGACAGTAATTTTTCATTTATGTTAATTTTTTTGATTTTTTGATTAAGTATGTAACAGGATGATGACAGAAGAATCTAAAATATTTCGAAAAAGCAAATAGATACTTATGAAGAATTAAATTCTTTTTGTATGCCTTTTGTTTGTCATGGATCCTGCATATAGTATATATCTTTAAAGCTTAATAAGAACGAGCCAAAATTTCATACAATGTAAGAGAAAATCCAAAAAAATTTGTTTATTTGCAAGACTAAAATATCTGGGGATAAGCAGAGGGCGGGTCACCATTTAATAGGATGTAATAATAAGAGTCGAGGACTTCATATTTCATAGAAGGGGGGTTGGAGTCGGACAGACAGACAGACAGACAGGCACCCATACTCACAGCCAGGTGGCTAGCCAGGTGTACTAGTGTCGGTATACTCAAGGAGGTAAGATCTGCTTCTGATTTGTGACGATAAAGTAAGATTAGGTCTAGGATGGTTAATGGAATAATGTAGAGTGGAACCGAGAAACCAGACTCCACAGATTTACACAAAAAGGAATTGATTCTTTGCCAAACTCAAATTTTCTATTCCCTATATCAGTGCAACCTGATGGTGTAAACCTTTGATATTTCAAACTCAGGTTATTTGATTTAACAGAATGCATTGTTTAAAATATGAAATGTCTACGACATTGGATTGGAAAGGTTAAGGGGTTAGAAAATAAGAGTATGTGGCAAAAATCCAAGTCCTTCATATGTATTTTTAAAAAAAAATTCTTGATGAGTAATATGTCAGGTAGCATTTACTCTTATCTTTTTTACTTTTTACTTTTCAAATTTAGAATTTTAACCTTTTTTAGTATTTAATACTTGTTTAGGACAAATTCTTCTTTAATATATGCTTTGTCGATCCCTTCTTTGATTTTGTACTTTACACGCCACTTTTCACGCCACCTTACACTCCACTTTATGCGTCCCCTTGCACGCCACTTTACACGGCACTTTTCACACCCCTCGCGCCACTTTTCACACCACTTTTTACGCAACTAACTTTGCCATCTTTTAGCCGAGTTACGGAGTCATTATTGGCTATAAGGCCACCGAAATGTGTGAAGTTTCTTTTTATTAAAATTGTTTAGAAATTATATTTCTTTTTGAATAGAACCAATTTTATTTTTCGAATAGGGGTCGACAAGATATTTTCAAGTTATTTCTTTATTTTTAAAGACACACAAAATACAAATACAAGATAATTTGAAACATAGCTTTTTGTGCTACACAGTACAAAGTCTTTATTGATTTGCATATAAGATTTTAGAATAACATAAGAATAAAAATAGTGTCTAGTAATACAGGAAACCAAAGAGAATGGTCTATTAGTACAGAAGAATACAGAATAGTGTCTAGTAGTGCAGAAGAATACAGAACAGTGTCCAGTAAAATAAAGAATACAGAACAGTGTCTAGTAATACAGAAGACTATAGAACAGTGTCCAGTAATACAGAAGAATACAGAACAGTGTCTAGTAATACAGAAGACTATAGAACAGTGTCTAGTAATACAAAAGAATACAGAACAGTTTCTAGTAATACAGGAAAATACAAAACAGTGTCTTTTACAGAACAGTTTCTAGTAATACAGGTGAATACAGAACAGTGTCTTGCTATACAGAAGAATACAGAACAGTTTCAAGTAATACAGGGGAATACAGAACAGTGTCCAGTAATACAGAAGCATACAGAACAGTGTCCACTAATACAGGGGAATACAGAACAGTGTCCAGTAATACAGGATAAAACAGAACAGTTTCTAGTAATACAGGGAAATACAGAACAGTGTCTTGTAATACAGGGGAATACAGCACAGTGTCTATAGTAATACAGGAAAAAACAAAATAGTGTCTTGTAATACAGGGGAATACAGAACAGTGTCTAATAATACAGGAGAATACTGACTGTCTATAGTAATACAGAAGAATACAGAAAAGTGTCCAGTAATGCAGGGGAATGAAAACAGTGTCTTGTAACACGGGAGAAAACAAAGTAATGTCTGATAACACAGAAAAATACGTAAAGAACAGTCTCTACTCTCTACAGTCTAATAAAGATAAAAAAGTATAGAACTGTACATGAAGGTATAGGACGGAGTAGAGGAGTAGGCGAACTGTTGAGGATGTTATAGAACGGAGTAGAGGAGTAGGAGAACTGTATAGGATGGTTTAGAACGGAGTTGAGGAGTAGGAGAACTGTATAGGATGGTATAGAACGGAGTAGAGGAGTAGGAGAACTATATTGGATGGTAAGAACGGAGTTGAGGAGTAGGAGAACTGTATAGGATGGTATGGAACAGTGTAGAGGAGTAGGAGAACTGTTGAGGATGTTATAGAACGGGGTAGACGAGTAGGAGAAGTGTATAGGATGGTATAGAACGGAGTAGAGGAGTAGGAGAACTATATAGGATGGTATATAATGGAGTATAGGAGTGGGAGAACTGTATAGGATGGTATGGAACTGAGTAAAGGAGTAGGAGAACTGTATAGGATGGTATGGAACGGAGTAGAGGAGTGGGAGAACTGTATAGGATGGTATAGAACGGAGTAGAGGAGTAGGAGAACTGTATAGGATGGTATAGAATGGAGTAGAGGAGTAGTAGAATTGTAAAGGATGGTTTAGAACGGAGTTGAGGAGTAGGAGAACTGTACAGGATGGTATAGAACGGAGTAGAGGAGAAGGAGAACTATATAGGATGGTATAGAACGGAGTAGAGGAGTATGAGAACTGTATGGGATGGTATAGAACGGAGTAGAGGAGTAGGAGAACTGTATAGGATGGTATGGAACGGAGTAGAGGAGTAGGAGAACTTTATAGGATGGTATAGAATGGAGTAGAGGAGTAGGAGAACTATATTGGATGGTAAGAACGGAGTTGAGGAGTAGGAGAACTATATAGGATGGTATGGAACGGAGTAGAGGAGTATGAGGAGTAGGAGAACTGTATAGGATGGTATAGAACGGAGTAGAGGAGTATGAGAACTATATAGGATGGTATAGAACGGAGTTGAGGAGTAGGAGAACTGTATAGGATGGTATAGAACGGAGTAGAGGAGTAGGAGAAGTTCAAAAGAAATCAAATCATTTTTAAAAGAAAATTCTTATATCAGTGTTACACATTTCAGGTTTTAAAAAACTCCAATATGTTAATTTTAACTTCTCCGAATTTCAACCTTCATGCTTTCTGTATCAAAATTTTCCCAAGAAATATTTAGAGGTCTTTCCCAATTAACAAAGTCGATCGCCATATTTTCTGAACAGCGATCTGGTCTTCTCTATTGGTGGAAGGGGGG